>NC_060272.1:58048936-58218184 GCF_021613505.1 Equus quagga
ATGCGGCCCCCACTGCCTCCACCCCTCACTGGGTGCTGCTTGCTCGAAAAGGCAGTCACATCGCCTCCACCATCAGCCCCTCAAGGCCCACAGACAATGTATGAGTCCAGGGCACTGGAACCTGGGCCCCTTTGAGAGAATTTCCACCCCGGCTGCTCCTGAAAATTGGAAAGAGTGTTTCCTGATACTTGGAGCATGAGACGAATAAGGATCAGTCTCCTCAAAGTGTCACATCCGTTTTGAAATGTTGTCTCACCCTCCTTAACAACATTTCCACAGCCACTTGCTGAATTTGTTTGATCGCTGGGAAAATCTGAACCAGTTAAGTTATCACTGTTTCAAATACAGAGAGCTGATGTTACAAAATTCTGCAGAAGCCGGAGTTATCTCCAGAATACTGTTATGACTAGATTTCCCTTAAGTTGAAACTTTATGAGGCCAATTGGCATATTCCTCGGGAACTCAGCCAAGCCACTTACCATAATTTTTAAAAGTTCACTGAGAACCGTGGGCTTGCTTGAAACTGTACAAATAATAGTCAGCTTGGTTTTCTTCCTTTAATTTTCTCTGGCTCAATTTCATATAGCTTATGGGTTGTATAAATTTTTTGTACTAAAAAGAGATGCACACTAATTGCGCTTTTTGATCCCTGAGTCACTCTGGCTTCTGTCATACATTTTAATTTAAGGAATGAGGCACTAAAAAGTAAGAATTGCCCAAGTAATTTATAGTAATGCAAAATTTGGCTCAACAAGCAGATCAATAGTCTCCATCAGGCCTAGGACGGATACAGAGACCGTTATAAAAAGTCATTATCTAATTGGGAAATATCCACTTGGACACCAGACTTCCCCCTGACCCTAGCTGAAGAGTCTCTTGGCTCAGAAAGCATGAATATAGACAGTCCTTGAAACAGCGTCCAGACAAGGGCACTTCTTTGTAACATCATGCATCACAGAAAGAATTGCCTCAACTGGAACTTTCCAATTTGATTTTCCCCTTCTGGTTGGCAATATCCCAAGAAAGAGACCCAAAATGATCTACAGTATTCCTTTTGGCAAAGCTCAGAGAACCCTCAAACGTCCCTGTATTTGGATTCCAACTGCATTCTTTCCATTAAGGGGATAGAGGGTGTTTGTTCTCATGATGACTAGACTTAGCTCCTTGACCCCCTTTATGCAGAGCGAATGGAATTAGAGCTATTCATGGTTCTCACTGGACACAGCGGATAGTATGTTCTATGCAAAAGACAAGTTTAAAAGAAGCGGGAAAGTAACATTACATTATAAAGGGAACAGGAAGGCCATTAGGCATTGTCTCAGCCTGAGGGTCTAGATCTTGCAGTTTGGCAGGACTCCTGCCCAAGCACAGGACGGGGACCTCTCCAGCTCTCCTTTTGGGTTTATAGGTGCTCTGGGGAGTTGTGGGGAGGTGTCTGCACAGCACAGTTGGACAGGAGCAAGACTTGTGGCACTGCTAGGGGTCACCCCTGCTAGCCGGTCAGCTGGCAAGGCACAGGGGCAAGTGGAGCCGAGGTTTATCCTGCCTGCAGCTCAGAGGTGGAGGAAATGGAGGTCTTCGCATGTGTAAAGGCTGGGTGGTCTGTGATGAAGACACCATTCAGGGCAGTGCCCAGGTGCATGAGAGGGACCGGGCACAGGCCTATCAGCGTGCTCTCCCGGACCCCCCATTACTCCCTGGACACTCTTTCCTTCCCATTCTAACCATCCCCTCTTGCTCAGGTTCCAGATAACTGGGTCTCCATCCCATAACCACTACTTGCAGCTCTCTCTTCTCTCTTCTCTGTGAGTTCCTGTTGCACACTGTCTTTACCGCCTTCCCAAACAGCTGTCCTCTCCTCTTTTCTTTCACAACAGAACTGGATTTGCTCATCTAAACCACAGCCCAATCATCACCAGAGCAAACCAATCTGCATCTCCTTTCCTCAGGGGCCAGGAAGGTTCCGTCTTCCAAGCTCTTTGAAAACCTTCAAATAGGCCCAGATCCTAGTCCTACAATAGTGCCTGTTGAGAAAGGTTGATAAGCCCACAATAAACACACAGTTCCAGGAACTGAGTGCTCACCAGAATGTTCCCTCAGGAGAACACTAAGTTTGCCCAAAAGGAGTCCATAAAAACATGTGTGGTTTTCTTACTTCAAAGAAATCCTTAACCTTTTTTTATGACAATACGTCTCAATTAAATCAAGATCTCCAACTGACATAACTTTGAGACATCTGAAGCCGTCTAGTTCAAGAGCTCAATGGGCAGTGGGTGAGTCAAAATTCTCTTTCTAAAATGGTTTTCGGGTTCACCCAAGCACATGGAGCTATCCATGCCTGAAATCTCTATGCCAGGATGTTGTAATAATTCTTATCTGGAAAGATTCTTTTTCCATCAATAATTATGCCTAACAATTGTCAACCACACACTGTGTGCCTGTTGTCCACTATTCATTTCCAACATCACTCTGTGAAATAGTTTTTAGTAATATCTCGATTTAACAGGTGAGGAAACTGAAAGGATGAGTTAAAAGAGGATGGATTTTGAACAGTATCATTTTAGGGTTATAAATATAAACATGTTTAAGGCTTTTGATACAGGAAGCCAATTTGTTTTCTGGAAAATTTGTACCTCCCACTTGTGTACACACCCAGCAGTTTACACACTCATCCTTTCCACCACACAGTCACCAAAACATTGAGGATTATGTTTTAAAATATTTAATCATTTGAGAGAGGAAAATGGTGCCTTATTGTGGTTATAATTGTCTTTATTTTAAATTTCCTATTTTGTAATAGTTTAATTTTGTAATTTGTCTGAATTTTGTGGGGAGCAAACATGGCATAAATCCTAAGTAAATGGATTAAACGCTTCACTGTTTTACCTGGAGCCAGCCTTAGCTGTTTTTAAAAGGAAAGGAAAAATTAGAAAAGGTAAAGCTAAAAGTGTCCCACACTTCTACGGCTTGTTCCAGAACTAGAAACAGCTTCTTTACTCTGAGCAACCAGAAAGAAGTTTGCTCTGTTCCTCTTCTCAACAGCCAACGTGTCAGCACCAGCATCAGCATCATCAGATAAGCTGAGCACGACAGACCCACGTGATTGGAAGCATGTGGGCATGTATGTGTCAAAGCTGGGGTGAGCTTCATTCTGCTTTTTTTCCTTTTCCTACATAAACTCATCACTGGCAATGGTCATGTTATGGTGTCTCCTTGTGCTGAGAATTTTATGCAACTTAATGAATATGTGGTTATCAAACATGCAAATCACAATACCTGTGCTCCAGTATAAGGAAGTGGGTCAAACAGGGAAGCTTGCTCCTGCTGTGGTGCCTTTCACACTGCATCAAAGTGTTGCGACAAACAGGATGATGGGTGTTGCAATGGGCAGAGACCACAAACCGTCTGCCACCACCACCAGGCACCACGGAACCTCAGTGTAGCCTCTCTCTCAACCCTTTCCTGGCAAGTAGCGTCTGACACATTGCAAGAGGGCAGCACTTTCTGAAAAGGCTGTAGTTCTAACTACAATCGACAATCAGGCAAGAGAGAAAAAAAATCAGATTATCACTTATTTTAGAGTACGTTTGAATTCCCAAGTGCGATGACTCCCAAATGCAAACCATTGTTTTCAACTCAGCTCTAATCAAAATAGCTAAAAAGAATTGAGAAGCAGCAGGAGAGAAGCTTCACCCTCAAAGGAGGCAGCCTTTCTGCTTTGGCTGGCTTGTGTTAGAGCAGAGATTCTGCCAAAGAATACCACGATGAGGTGTGTCCTTCAAAAAGCTGTATCTTCCAAAAGATGACATAAGGACTACTCTTGGCGAACAGGAACAATGTTCAGATGAAAGTTATATTAGCCTCCTATGGCTGCTATAACAAATTACCACAAATCAGTAGCTTAAAACAACATAATTTTGTCTTACAGTTTTGGAGTTCTGAAGTCTGAAACAGGTCTTACTAGGTTAAAGTCAATGTGTCAGTTGGGTTGTGTTCCTTCTGGAGGCTCCAGGGAAGAGTCCATTTTCTTGCCTTTTCCAGCTTCTAGAGGTTGCCTGCATTCCTTGGCTCATGGCCCCCTTCTTCCATCTTCAAAGCCAACAATGTCGGCCGAGTCATTCTCACTCTGCTATCTCTCTGATTCTTCCTCTTCTTCCTCCTTCTTATCAGGACCCTGGTGATTACATTGGCCCCACCCAGATAATCCAGGATAATCTCCTTATCTCAAGATCAACTGATGGGCAGCCTTAATTCCATCTGAAACCTTAATTTCCTTGTTGCCATGTAACATAGCACAGTCTCAGGTCTCACGGATTGGGATGGCGACATCTTTAGGGGCACCATTATTTTTCCTACCACAAAAGAGAACACCAGAGTTTTGTGTCTCTAATCCTCACAGCAACCTTCGAGGTGGAACGTTGACAAAGTAAGAAACTGAGGCTTTGAGAATTTAAGTAATTTTCCCAAAGATATTCTGCTAGTAAGAGAGAGAACTGGAACATGACCCAGAACTGTCTGTTTTGAAAGCCATGCTCCTCCTCCACACCCTGCTCCTGCCCAGAAGGGGCCTTCTACCAAATCCCTACACCGCATGGAGCCTGAACTATTCAGCTGGCTCCTCCGAGGAAATTCATCTTCCTTTGGGAAATTTCAGGGAAAGCTGGTGACGAGAAAGAGTCAGGACAATTGGCCTCTACTTCTCATTACTGTGCAACTACTACGTGACTGGGCGATTTGCTAAAACTTTCAGGCTCTCAGGATCGTCAACTGTAAAATCAAGGATTTGGACTAGATGGTGTGCCCTTCAAAAAGCTGTATCTTCCAAAAGACGCTTTCCTGCTCTGAAATTCTAAAATCGAGTAATTCTATTGATGAAACCACTGTGCTGCAAAACAGTGGCACTTGTCGCATGGTTTGTGGATCACTGTCAGACCACGAACTATTTGTTACTTATCTGTCTTAGTCTGTTTGTGCTGCTGTAACAAAATGCCACCAACTGGGCAGCTTACAAACAACGAAAATTTCTTGCTCACAGTTCTGGAGGCTGGGAAGTCCAAGATCAAGTCTCCAGCATGTTTGCCTTCTGGGGAGGTCCCTTTCCTTGTTCCATAACTGGTGCCTTCTTGCTGGGTCTTCACGTGGTGGAAGGGCTAGTGATCTCTCTGCAGCCTCTTTTATAAAGGCACTAATTCTGTTCATGAGGGGCCTCATGACCTTAGCACCTTCCAAAGGCCTCCCCTCCTAATACTATCATCTTTGGGAGTTAGGATTTGAACATATGAATTTCGGAGGGACACAAACATTTAGCCTATAGCACTATCCACAGCAAGACAAAGAGCTTAAGCCAAAATGTTAACCAATTACATCAGTAAGCACACTGTTCAGCATCAATGTCATTTTACGTTTTTGTAGCAAGACTTTCACGATGAAGGAAGCAATGTGTTGATTTACTTTTTTGGCACAATCTTGCTATCCCATTGCAGAAAGTTCCTGGATCAGATTCTGAGTAACACTGATGTAGAAAACCTCCAAAATTCAGACAGTTAATATCAGAAAAATTTTAGAACATGACAGCTGATTTTTTTGTGTGTTAAGAGAGGAACTATATCCAACTACTGTTTGTGAAAATATAAATGAGAAAAATATCTCTGGGATGTGTGGTAAATTGCAATATTTTTTCCAAATTATTTACCACTCTTTGTAAGAGAATTATGCCTATTGCCACGTGACATACGGCGCCTTCCTGTGGAATGTATTTCATCACACTATTGGTATCAGGCTGGGACACGGACTTCCCTTGGCTAGTGAAATGTGAGCGGGTGACTTAGACTGTGTTTCAAGAGAAGTTTTAAAAAAGCTGTTGCATGGTCCAACCATAGTTATTTTTCTTCTCTTACAAAAATGGCATGTCTTCCGTAGGCTGAATCTTTCAGCCTGTATCCCAGAATGAAGAAGATATATAGAGCAAGGCTGTAACCAACTCCAGCTGACGTGTATTGTGAGCAAGAAATAAACCTTTGTTGTTCTAAGCCCCTGAGATTTAGGAGTTTTTGTTACTGCAAACTAACCTAACAAAAGCTGGCTAATACAAGTTGTATATCTTTGATAAAAGAGAAAAGATCTTTCTGAATTTTTTATCTCTTGTGGTTTAGAGAGTAACATTCCAAGGTTTGTTGTCCTCAGCTTGTTGGGTAAACTTGGGAAAGTTGGTGTTTTTTTTCTGCTTTTATTTTTTCAGAGAACTGAATCAATGGCGGTAACATTTATAAAAGGCATTATGGGGAAATGCTCATTTTTAGAACCAAATATTTTAAATACAAGAAAAAGTTCTATTATGTGATAAGTGTTTATGGATAAAATGCTTTTGTTTTACTTCATTCTGAAGTGATAATTTAGCTGAGTACAGAGTTCTAGGTTGATGGCTACTTCCCGTCTGTACTTTGACATTCATCTTCTGGATCCATTGTGGTTATTAACAAGTCTGTTCTCTGTATGGCCAATATTCCTTTGTAGGTAACTTATATATCTTCTTGTTGTATTCAATACTTTCTCTTTGTCTTTGGTGTCCCAAACTTTCACCATGACATGTTTAGTGTGGATTTGGTTTTATTTGTTATGCTTGGGAATTTAGTATGCTTCTTCAAATTGAGACTGTGCATGGTTGCTCTCTAGAAAATTCTTAGTCTTTGGCTCTTTATTATCCTTTTCCTCATTCTCACTATGCTCCCCTTCTAGAAGACCTGCTAGATGTAATTTTTAATTTCTTATTTGGTCCTCCATGTCTTTGAACTTCTCATTTATATTTCCATCTATTTATTTTGGTGTACTGCATTCAAGATGATTTCCTCAAATTTATCTTCCAGTATTTCAGCTGCCTCTAATATGCTGTTTAACTCCTACACTGAGTGTTTGTTTCCAATAACTTTTTATTTATAGAAAATCTATTTGATTCTTTCTTAACTCTGCCTTTTTCACAGTACCTATGCTTTTATTATGATTTCTAAGCTTATTAAAAAATAGTCACTATAAATATGTTTATTTTATAATTTCTTTTGGCTTATCCTGCTATTCCTGTTATTTCAAATTCTTGCACATTAATGTTTTATTTATTATGTATGCTAACTCTCCTTCATGGCAGATGACTTCCTCTTTTGGCTAGTCATTTTTTTTTTATTGTATTCATCTTTAATAGGGATTATTTTTTCCATGGGAGTCTCATGGGCCCTGGATCATAAAAATCTTGCATTTGTTTGGGCCAGGACTCTAGAGCTTTCATTGGCTTTGCATTGGTTTGTATGCTCATTTCTTGGCTTGAGTTTCTCAATCCATACAAGCAGGATACATTGAGACTTAACGCCTATTTGTGGTGCATGCTTAGGGTTTTTATTTTTCATGGGTGATGTTTTTCCTTAAGTGCCCACAGATGTGGTTAATTTTCTCACAACTTTCTGAAGCAAGTCGTCAAAATTTTTCTAATATGTATTAGATTTTTTCCCCCTGTTTTTACTGTCTTAAGGTAAAATTTAGATTCAGCCCTGTTTGCGGCTTGAAAAATTGTTATCCCATGAGCTTTCTCACTTCAGTTGGCATCCTACAGTCATTCCCTTCACAGTTCTGAGGTTTTGTTAAAACCAAATATTTTCTTAAATCATAATTCATCATCTTAGTTTGGTGCCTTAGAAATATCATGAGCAAACTTAGAAAGAATAATAGTGGCATTCCTGTGGTAGTTCTATGTGTCAACTTGGCTAATTTGAACTGCATTTTCCAGAATTCCCTCCCCAGTATGTTCCCAGTTAGGGTTGGCCACAAGAGAAATTTGCAGGAGGCAGTAGCCTTGTTTCCTCTCTGAAGATTGATTGAGGTCAGGCCTTGTTGCAGCTCATGCACATTTTCATGGATCTGCTGCCTCATCTTTTTGGCGTGGGGTTGCAGCTGAGCCCATAGCTCCTCCAGCTCCCACAGGATCTCTTCCTTTGGCTTCTTCATATCCTATGCCAGGCATAAGTACAGCTCCACACCAGGGGCAGCAGCTTCTCTGCAAGCCATCTACAGCAGTGAGGTTTGAGACCTGGAGGAGGGGAGGCAGAAACCAAGATTGTATGCTCATGAAGGTGTAGAGAGGGTATAGTCGAACATGAGATGGCGGAGGAACCTGGGCCAGCAGCAGCAGAGTCCTCCTCACCCTCTAGACTGGAGGCATGAGGAGGATGGAGGTTTCCTGAGCCAAAAAGGGGAGAAAGCTATGGAGAGTAGGCCACCTTGACAGGCACTGTGGCCTATGATCAAGGGACATGGCCAACTCAAGGTAGCCTCATAGGAAAAAATCAAGGGGAACAGATGTCCTGACCTCACTCTCCTTCCTCTCTCAGGTCTCCTTTGAGCATTCCTGGTTGTCCAAACACACCTGGAAGCTAGAAGGCAAGGGAGCCATCAACACATAGCTTACAAGCTGGCCTCCTGGGGTAGACAGCAGGGTGCAGATGGGTGGTGAGTGGATCTGGAGGAGCAAACATAAGACATCTGGTGCAAGCTCTAACTTCTATTGTCATTTCTTATCACATTGGTAAGTACAACAAAGTTCTTAGTTCAGTAACCTCACGCTCTCAGTACTACTTCACCTGAGAGTACAGAGATGACAGATGTTATGAAGTCAATAAAAATAGCATTGTTGGGGCCAGCCCTGTGGTGTAGTGGTTAAGTTCAGTGCACTTTGCTTTGGTGGCCCAGGTTCGCAGATTCGGATCCTGAGTGCAGACCTACACCACTTGTCAGCTATGTGTGGCAGTGACCCACATATAAAGTGGAGGAAGATTGGCACAGATGTTAGCTCAGGGCTAATCTTCCTCAGCAAAAACAAAAACATTGTTTACTCCTGAGTGAATAGATTTCTGGTTTCTCTCCCCACCTCACCTCTGCCCTGTCCCTGTCTCACAGATGCATATACACATGCACACACAGTAGGGATTAAGCTAAATGGTTCAAGTGATTTATGTTTTCATGGTCATATTCCACTTCTAAGCATTATTAAGTCCTGTCAATTCTACCTCCTAAGTGTCTCTCCTACATACCTCCAGCTCCACTGCTACCATCCCACTCCAGGACAGAGAGCTCCACTCTCTCTCAACTGTCCCATTTTAAAGATTTTATTTTTTTTCCTTTTTCTCCCCAAAGCCCCCCGGTACATAGTTGCGTATTCTTCATTGTGGGTTCTTCTAGTTGTGGCATGTGGGACGCTGCCTCAGCGTGGTCTGATGAGCAGTGCCATGTCCGCGCCCAGGATTCGAACCAACGAAACACTGGGCCGCCTGCAGCGGAGCGCGTGAACTTAACCACTCGGCCACGGGGCCAGCCCCTCAACTGTCCCATTTTAATAGCTTCCTAATTGCTATGGTCATACACATTGATTCCCCAGCCAGCTTTCTCACTCCAAGAGTGAGTTTTCCAACATGCAAAGCTGATCCTGTTATTGCTCTGCTTTACATTGTTCAGTGACTTTCCAACATCTATTCCCAGCTCCAGCTTCATGTCATACCACTGTCATCTCACAGTCTACAATTGGGTCATTCTGGACTTCTGTCAGTTCCTCACATGGGCCACACTTTTCCAGCCTTGAGACTTTGCATATGCTGGATCCATCCGTCAGCTAACTGATTTTCTTGATTCAGCTTAAACATCACTTCTTCAATGAAACATTTCCTGACCTCCAGACTAGATTAGAGCTCCCTCTTTAATTCTCTTGTGGCACCTTGCTTACTCCTTTATCATACTCAGAGCCCATATAATTGTTTATTCAATTTTTTTGGTACCCATTGGTTGCAGGCTACTTGAGGACAGGGACCACGTCTGTCTTACTTGCTCTATAATCTCAGCCTCTAACATGTTGCCCTGTGTGAGGTGCTTCATAAATAACCACTGAATTAATGAGCAACCATCACAATATCTCCCGTCAAATGACCATTTGTACTTTCTTAGATTAGTTTCTTTCTTTTCAACCAGTAAAATATTGCTACATGTGTTTTTCAGTAAAATCCAATAATTTATTCTTGTTTAGGGCATGCCAGAATTCATTCATTCCACAAATGTTTAATGAGCAACTAATGTGTGCAAAGCACTATTCTAGAGACCTAGAATAAAGAGTGAAAGAATGTATAGCCCTATAGATTCCATACTGACATAGCGAGACTCTCTACTGTCTTTGTTTTCAGATTTTTCAGGCTACATTCCATGTGCTTCATGTCTATTTTCTATAGTAAACTGATCTTCTCAAAGCGAGAGCCCACATGTATTGCATTTATTATCTCTATCTTTCTTTCTCTTATTTGTACATGGTAGATGTTAGTGAATGTTTATTAAATAAAAGATTTTAAAAAGCAAAATAAAATAGAACAAAACAAAAGACATATATCTCCTTCATCTTACAAGAGAGAGAAGACATCTATGTGATGGAGTGTAACATAGAAAGAGAATACCTGCCATGTACCATTCACTCACCCAAGGAAACCAATGCTTTTAGTACTAACGTCTTATTTGTACCAAGATACTTATTGCCTGTCCATTTGTATTTGCTCTTCTCTTGCATTTGTAGGAACTCATAACAAAACTTTCTTTGTGAACATCAAAAGAAGGAAGTCTTAGTAACATATTTCAAGTTTCTTCTGGTAAGACTCATTTGGTTGCAGGCAACACAGACTCTTCAAGCTGGCTCAGGTAAAGGGAATTTACATGAGGATGCAAATAAAGTAACTGGGTAGACAAGCTGTCTCTCAAATTTTAAAGCAAAAGCTCTTGTGGAGACTGGATCTGGAGAGGGTTTCTGGATCCACGGCCGCTCTGGGGGATTGAGCAGCAGACTGGGAATCTCTACACTCTTGGCACCTCTACAGTCCAGGGCTCTGGCTTTAATATGACTGCTCTACACCCTGTGGGGCCCTTTATTCTCATCCTACTACCAACTGGCTTCCTCTACTTTTTGGTTTCTGCCTTTTTATCACTTTGGCTGCAACATGGCTACGGCTTCTTATTGCCCCCACTCTCCTCTGTGGCATCCTTTCGGTGGTTGTCACTAGAACCAACTGACTCCATCTCTCCATTTTCTAGTTCAAATTTCCAAGGCAGAGCATTTGGTTGGCCCAGTTTATTTTAATGCCCCAGAGTTTGCTGGTCAGCCGATAGATTACCTTCTCAGGTGCCCGCTCCTGGTCAAGTCAGCAGAGGCCAGGAAACAATGTGGCATGCCACAAGGCGTAGCTAGTGCACCGCTGGCTGGGGAGGGAGTGACATTTCTGCAGGGCTGGGGGGACAGTTTTCTGTAGCAGGGAACTTGGACAATGCAGATGCCAAGAGAAACCAACCTTGTGTTCAGACAGACTTTGAAGACTGATGGGTTAGTGATTTATTTATTGTAATCTTAAAAATATAAAATTGTTTGTTTAATTGGCAAAAGCTAACCCCATATTAAAATCAGAAATATGGAACGTCACGTTTGTAAAAGCCCGACGAATCAGAATGCAAAGCAGGCAGGATCTTCTGATCAAATGACTTTCTCAGTTAATAACAATCATTCAACAAATGAGAATTTTTTGAGTACTTACTATACACCAGGCATAGGTGTAGATCTGGGGTTACAGAAGAGCATAGATGGATGTGACCCCTGCCCTTTTGAATATCAACTATTGGCATTTTAAAACTCTTAAAATGTATTAGTCTATTATCTTAAGTAAGTAGATCAAACACAATTGGGGTTTTTTTTGATAACTTGAAATGTTAAAGATGATCTTATGGGAGATCTACATAGATCAATACAATGGAGATGAAGAAGACAGGGGAAGCAGGAGTGACAATACACTGCCCACAAGATTCTTTAGGAATTTGTTATTTAAAAATATAATCTCTTGGATTAGCTTATTTGGTCTTGATTTGTATCATTCTATACATTTCACATACAGAGATAAAAAGGACACTTGCTGAGATTCCCGTGAACATTAATTTTGAGTAATTGAAGTTTCATTTTTATTTTAAGTGATTTTAATTTTTACTCATTGTCATCACACATACTTAAATACTTACAAAAGTTTTGGTGATATTATTCTTATTAATTTTTAACATATATGTACATAGAAAGTACTGATGGCTTGTGAAACACACAGCCCTGTGCTCTGTCTCCCCAAGGCCTGTTCTCAGCTGCAACCACTCTCAACTTTTCTCGCTCTTTCCAGTGGTAACTACCTACATGGTTCCAAACAATATGCTAAGCAGCTTTTTGTTGTTGTTGTTCTATCTACTTTAGATAATATTTTTTGACTTTCTGACACGATAGGAAAAAAATCTAACCTACCCTGTCTCCTACCCCCGCCTCCCCTCCTAACGTTCCCTCAGTACAGTTACGACACAACTTTTGTTGAAGTCCAACATCACCCCCTTCAGTGACTTGTACAGTGTGTTCTGGCCTCCCTATTGTATAATTCTTCATTTTTCTTAGAATAAGTATTTGCTTTGTTTTCATCTGCCAGTTATTTTATGTACCTATGGCTAATTTTGCCAAATTTTCCTTCATTATTGTCATGTGCCCATCAGTAATATTTTCCAGACACTGAAATCTATCAGCAACTTTTTGTGGTTTTCCCTGGAGCCCTCCATTCTCCTGCTCCAAGCCTCTGTTTTCCTGCCCAGGCCTACTGCACACATTTTGTCCTGTCACTTTCCTTCACTGCCATCTCAGGACTTTCTTTTTGCCATTCTCCTGTGTTAGATCCTCTCTTTTCTGGACCCATGTCTTCCTCTATCTTGGTTTACACCTTTGTTTTGGTGGAGCACATCCTTGAATAGTTTCCTAAGAAAGTGTAAAAGGAAGATCATTGTTTCGAGGGCTTTGAAGATGTCTTTATTCTAATGTCAATGTGTGTAGCTTACAGAATTCTCGGTTGAAGAGCCTTGTCACTCAGCATTGCTCCATTGTCTCCTAACTCTCTGATACTGTTATTCAGACATCTGATGCTGGCCTGATTCATGATGCCTGTTGATTGTTCTTGTGTTTTTCTCTCCAGAAGCTTTTAGAATCTTCATGTTTGTGTTTTGCAACTTCATAATGACAAGTGTTGGTGTGGGTCTTTTTTCATTTGTTGGGTACTCAGTGAACCCTGTCACCTGAGAACTCAAGTCCTTCAGTTCGGAGGAATTACCTCACTTTATTGTTTTGATGACTTCCTCTTCCTGTCTTCTCCTTTCTGAAACTCCTGTTAGTTCATAGTGGACATTCTAGACTAATCTTCTAATTTTATTATTTTTCTCCCATATTCTCCATTGCTTTAACTTTTATGTGAGATTTCTTCAATATTGTCTTTCAGCCCTTTAATTTTTTGGAAATGGACCATTTTTAACCTCAAAGAAATTTTTCTTGTTTTGATTATTTTTATAGTATCTCATTCTTGTTTTGGATACAATATCTTTTCTTAATTCACTGGGGATATTAGTTTTTTAACTTTGTATTTTGAAATAACTATAGACTGGCAGGAAGTTGCAAAGATGTAGTACAGGGAGGTCCCAAGTCCCCTTTACCCAGTTTTCCCGAATGATTAATCTGTATACTTGTAATGCAATATCAAAACCAGGAAATCGACATTGGTACAATGTGTGTGTATAATTCTATGTCATTTTATCACATAGGATACAACACCACAAAGATCACCCTATGCTTTCCTTTATAATCTCACCCTCCTTCCTCCACCATAGGATGTTATTTTTTTTTAGGTTATTTGTTTGTTTGTTTTCAGCATGATCTGTTTCCTCCCTGTTCATTCACCTATTCATTCATTCTTTTATCTCCCTTTCATTTTGTAAGCTACCCACAAATGTCTAGTCATCTTGCCCACTCAGTCATATTTAAGCACAAAGGTAACTGAGAGCTCAGTTGTGAGCGTTTGTGGAGCCTCACCACTAGGAGATCAAATGGCAAGTTTGCTTTTTCATTGGAAGGTCCTCCGGTGTTGGTACTTGGGATCTTTTCTCTAGGGTCATTCACAGGCTCTAGAGGAGAATCCTCCGATCTTGCGCCCCAGGATGGGGAGGACTGCAAGCCTGGCTGCCAACTTCCTGAAAGCAGAGTGTGGGGGACGGGCCTGAGAGTCTACTATTCAATGGGCAGATTTTCACTTAATTCCCTGTTTTCAACTTGTATCCCATCTCTCCCCACTCCCGTTCACTGTGATTCTCCTGAGTCTCTTAAATTCAATTTCTCTAGAGAATAAACCTCCAGTCTCTGAGGGGCGGGAGGGCAGTTGCCTAACTTCACAAGGACAGAAGATGGTGTCTAACTGCTCCACAGACCGACTTCCAGTAAATCCCTGTTCTCATTCTTTTGTCCAGCATCACCTCACACATGCCAGAAGCTTTTCCTTGGGTCTGAAGAGGAACCTGGCTTCCCATCCTGCTCCCACTCTGCAGACACCAACATTAGTTACAAATTCTCCATCACCCAAAATTTTGTTGAAATCTCTCTCACCTGCTGCAGTTTCCTGTCTAATTCTCTTTGTTCTCTTGGACTTTTTTTTCACTTCCTTTACTGTCATTTTAACAGGATTCTAGGAAGGAGGAGGAAAAGAGCATGTGGTTTATCTGCCTTGCCTATGCAGCACACCACAATCGTTTTTTAAAATAATATTTGAAGTATATGATGTAAACTGAATTTTTGTCTCAGTAAATTTTAAACATAGAAGTAACACGGAAATATATTTCAGAAAAGATATGGCGAAAAAAGACTAAGATTACTTCTACTACTTCAGAAGAGAAGGAATATATTTTCCTCATTTATCTTTGAGACTTCATTGGGTGATCTGTGGCTCTGTCTTCCACATATTGTTTACCCCCATTTACTGCTATTGTAATATCAATGCTGTGAAATTTGACAGGATGGGTGAGTGAAGGCTGAGTTGAAATGAACTCCAGACAGGCTCCTTTTGCCTCTACAGTTAATCACCTCTAATGAAAGACACAGACCCACAGGGCTCTTCCTTTGGGTTCTTGGCAGATGACTTGAATGAATGATTATTTTTCTGCTCTTATCGTCTTTGTCTTTTAGAATCCACACTGCTTCTGACCACGGCCCTAGGGGATGTCTAAGAGTTATTAATTGAAAAGTTGGCTTTGAATAAGGTCTCCTGAAGGTTGAAGACTGGCAACAAGCATGGAAGCAAGAGAGAGGCCTTGCCAAGAAGAAAGAAGTTAGCGAGAACGAGGACAAAGAGAAAAGTGGACAATGATGGAAAGAAAGACAAAGGAGAATATATTACAGGGAACTGAAAGCAATATGAAAGACAGAGCATCAACCAGACAAGAAGAAAGATAGGACTAATAACTCGTAAATATTGATCTGAACAGAATTGAAGTTAACACATTCATTTGTAACAAATATTTAATAAATATCTATTGAACAGCCATTCTGCACAAGCCTATGCAAGAAGGAATAAAATAGAACAACAAGCATTTTTTAAAAATGGAGAAAGGAAACTATGAGAGAGTGAGAATTAAAATAGGAAGAAGTAGTTAAGAGTGACAAGGTCTTTCAAAGTGGTAGAATTTAAATTCAAATTTGAATGACAAAAAGAAGGCAGCCTTAAAAAGATCGGGCAGGTCATTAGCAAAATGCAAATTAGAAGCACAACGAGGTATCACTTTACGTCAAGCAGACTGGCAAAAAGTTTAAAAGTTAGATGATATCAAATGCTTGCAAAGATGTAGAGCAATAGGAATTCTCATTCAGTGCTGAAGAGAGTACAAATTGATAAGACCACCTTGAAAACAATTTTGTGTTACCTAGAAAACTTTGATATACTTGTATCCTAGAACCCACAAGTTCACACCTAGGTATATACCCTAGAGAAACTCTTGTACAAGTGTATTAGGAGATATGTCCCCAAAAGTTGGAGTTTTGTTGTAATTTTAAAGTGAGAAAATCTCAAATGTTCACCAACAGTAGCTTATAAAATGTATAATTACGTTGTAGTATAGTGTTGCAATGAAATACTGTACTGCATAGCAGTGAAAAGGAATGACTATAGCTTCACGCAACATCATGATGAACCTCAGGAACATAAAGCAGAGTGAAAAAAACAAGTGCCAGAAGTAGTGTGGTTGCATTAATGTGCAATCTAAACAATGTGTTGTTTAGAGATACAAACAAACAAACCATAAAGAAAAGCAAGAGAACACTCAACACAGTCATGCGTTGCTTAAGGACGCATGAGGTTGCTTTCTGAGAAATGCGTCGTTAGGCGACGTCGTTGTTGTGTGAACATCATAGAGTGAACTTAAACAAACTAGACATCACAGCCTACTACACTTCTAGGCTATATGGCACTGATCTTATGAGACCACTGTCATATATACAGTCCGTTGTTGACCGAAACATCACTCAACATATGTAGGGCACGACTGTACAATATTTAGGCTAGCATTTATCTCAGAGAGGGTAGGAGAGGGGCTGGCTTCATGGAGGAGCTCACAGACTTGATAGTAAATGATTGATGATTGGTGAGTACACAAGTGTAGGGTACATTGTTTTTCCCTAAGAGTGGCAAGAATTTTACAAATATTGCATGTATCCATTAATTAATCATTAAAAAATTGCATTGAGTCAAAAAAAAAAAAAGGGAAAAGTTGGATGTCTTTCATGACATGAAAGAAGGCTAGTGTGGCTGAAGCATAGTCAGTAGGGCCAGGATGAGAAAGATGAGGTCAGACGGCTAGAACATGTAAGGTGACTGGTGATGAGACAGTATTACGGCCAAGATATTGAGAGACTCTATAGAGTTGAAGAATTGTTGGAGTGAAGATAATAGAAGTATTAGTCAGGGTTCTCAAGAGAAACAAAACCAACAGGATGTAAAAGGAGATTTATTATGAAGAATTGGCTCACATGATTATGGAGGCGCAGAAGTCCCACAATCTGCGATCAGCAAGCTGGAAACCCAAGAAAGCCAGTGGTTTAATTCAGTCCAAGTCCAAAGGCCTGAGAACCAAGGGAGACCATGCTGTAAACCCCAGTCCAAGAGTAGGAGAAGATGAGATGAGATATCCCAGATCAAACAATGAGGCAGAAAAATAAAAAGAGGCATAAATTCCCCCTTCCCTCACCTTTTTCTTCTATTCAGGCCTTCCACTGATTGGATAATGCCTGCCCACAGTGGAGGGCAATCTACTTTACTGAGTTCACCGACTCAAATGCTAATCTCATCTGGAAATACCCGAACAGATGCACCCAAAAATAATGTCTAACCTGGGCATGCCCTTATCTAGTCTCACATAAAACTAACCATCACAGTAAGTGGTCTGAAGGTCAAAAGAGATGCTCAAGACAACAGAAGACTTGAAGTTGAGATTTCAGAGGTGATGCAATTATTTGTGATGACAACGTCACAGGTGGGTAAATAAGGTACGGTGGAGAAATAAAATACCTTGTAAGCAAGGTTGAGAGAGTAGAAGGCAGGGTATGGGTGAGTCATCCACAGGGATGCAAGGTCTGGACAAATCTTACAAGCTGCTTGCTCAGCAGCCATGTTGGCTGACCATGGGGCCACCTGTCCTGCCACCTTCACACTGGCCACCCAGAGATCCAACTCTTTCTCCTAATGTTCAGTTTCCATGGGAAGGTGGAAGTTTGGTTCAATGAGTAAGCCAAAGTGGCAGCATGCATGGGCTTTAGGACAGGGCAGAGTTCGAGGAGACGCAGATTGGCCCCAAGTGGGCAGAAAGCCAGGCAATGGACCACATTATATCTCCTCACACCCTCTCAAATCTGCAGTGAGCTTACTAAGCTGAAAAACAGTGAGTGTGTTTGAATTCGTTTTTGAAAATGGTGAAAGAGATGAGCCTCATGCCTGGATTTGATACAAAGCCAAAAAATGGCACATGCAGGTGTGGAAATCAAGAAGAAGAGAAAAGCATGAGAAGTGAGGACCAGAAACTTTAAGAAATCATGGGAAGGACTTGAGGGGCTGTAGGTCCCAGAAATGTGGCACCTGTCCAGAGTAGCCATGCCTGTCACAGGCACTGGGGCATCAGCTACAACCTCCGTTTGTCCAAGAAGGAGATTGGGTCTCAGATGGGTTACATATTTGCCCAAGATTGTTCGCTTGCTAAAGTGGCAGAGTCAGGAACCCAAGCCCATTGGACTCAAAACCTATGCTGTTTACCACTCTCTGGTAGCCAACGAAAGAAGCACCTCTACTTGATTCTGAAGGCTGAGTGGGAATTTTCCAGGCAAAGGAGGAGAGGATGAGGGGGGGGCAGTGGTACCAGGCAGAGGAGCACACGGAGTGAGCAGAGCCAGGAAGCAAGACAGCGTGATGCTTGCAGGCCTTTGCAGCAGCCACACAAGATGACTAGCAGGTCCCCAGTGCAGCACATTTTGTCACCTCCAAGCAAGTGAGCTGTTTCTTCCCTCCAGAATTTCTTCCCCTCAGTCTTTATCTCAATAACTTTTTCTTGTTGTTCAAAACGTATTTCAAGGGTTGATTCTTCCAGGAAGTCCAGCTTTTCTCAAAGCCCCAGGCATAGGCTCCCAACACTTCCAAAAAGGGCGGGGCTGCATTTTCTCTGCAGTGGAGAAATGAGAAAATTTAAGATGTGTCTCCTTGCACTGAGTGGGACATAAGCTCACTTCTGTGATATTCCTGCCAAAAATACATAACATGATGGCAATCGTGCAGAAACATCAGACAAACCCAGATTGAGTGACATTCTGCAAAATAACTAGTCTGTCAAGGTCAGGAAAGACAAACAAGAGCTGAGGAAGTGACCCAGATTAAAGGAGATTAAAGGGACACGAGAAATATATGCATGACTGGGTTACAACATGAGTGGCAAATTTTGAATAAGGCTCGTAGATTTTTTTTCCCCTTGAGGAAGATTCACCCTGAGCTAACATCTGTCACCAATCTTCCTCTATTTTGTATGTGGGTCACAGCATGGCCGCTGATGAATGGTAGGTCTGCACCTGGGAACCGAACCCGGGCCTCCAAAGCAGAGCACACCAAATTTAACCACTTAGGCTACAGGGCCGGCCCCAAGGCTTATAGATTTTTGGAAAGATAATACTATTACATCAGTTTTAATCTCCTGATTTTGATCACTGAACTCTGATTATGTAAGAGAATGTCCTTACTTTTTGAAACTACCCACTGAAATATTTGGAGGTAAAAGGGCATGGTTGCTGCATTTATTCCCAAACATCTCAGAAATGCACATACACACACACACAGAAGTGTTGGTAAGATGTCAACATTTGGGGAATCCAGGCAAAGGGGGTGGAACTTCTTTGTACTACCCTTTCAACTTTCTCTAATTCTTTGCAACTTCTAAAAAGTTTTTAAAATTTCCTATTAGAGCTAGGGACAGGGAGGAGGAGGAGGAAGACGAAGGAAGGGAAGAAGGACAAGTAGGGGGAGGAGGCGAGGAGCGAGAGGAGGAGGAGAAAGGAGAGGAGGAGGAAGAGGAGGGGGAAGATGAGAGGAAAGAGAAGATGAGGAAGAGGATAGGGAGGAGGGGAGGGGTGGGGGAGGAGCATCTCCCGCTCTATTGCTCTCCACACAGGTACACACCTGCAGGCTCTCTTACAATGAGATTCCACTCCATAAACACACATCATCAATGTTGCTTTTATCATAAGCTTTCCAATCTGATAGTGCCTTTGAAACTTTATCTTTATCTTCATTAAGCAATTTGCTTGCAGGAAACTAGAGACCCAAACAAATTGCTTCAAGAGAAGGGGGGGCTGAGAGATGCACTCACGGCCCTGCACCTCCCTTGGTTCTTCCGTGGGGCACACAGCCTCGTCCTGCTCACAGCGCTTCTGCTCCTGGCTATGTTGACTCCTCTACTGACACCCAAGTTCTGCTCCCTCATGCACTGGCCTGTGTTTCGTCACCCAGTCCACCTTTGATCCTTTTTGCCTTGTGGTGGTCCAGTTTGAACTCCCACTGCTCTTCACGTTTGTTTTTCGATCATTTAGATCTCAGAGAACGGGAATCTGATTGACCCCGTTCATCTATCCCACCAGGTGATAAGCCACATGTCCAGACCAGCTGAAGGTCTAGACACCCTTGGGTTGGATGCGGTTGGAGAGGAGGGAAAAGCACAAAATATGGGGACTGGTCTGTACATTGTAGGTTGTTTAGCAGCATTTCTGGCCTTTACCCACTAAATGCTAGTGGCAGCCTCCCTTCCCAAGTCGTGACAATCAAAAATGTTTCCAGACATTGCCAAATGTCCCCTTAGGGGCAAAATTGCCCCTGGTTGAAACCACTGCTTTAGCCCATAGAAGTCTTCTCTTCATGGAGCAACTCAAAGGACTAACGTTCCAGGAGACTTGCTTCTGGAAACACTGATTTAGTTCATTTGTGCTCATCTTACAGGTGAGGAAACGAAGACCAAGGGAGGTGAGGTGACTTGCATGTGTCAGTCGTATAAATTGAGTGGTGCGTGGAAGAGCTATGTTTCCCAATAAACCCTAGCCCTTAGGGCTTCAGCCCTAGCCCAGCTTCTCTTGGGAGATGCTGACAATGTAGGCAGGAGTAGGATCTGGAGATGGCCCTCACTTGGCTCTGTGAAGCCCTATCTTTGTCACTGGTACTGCTTCACAGATATTCAAATACTCTGCACATTTTTTTTTTCCTATTGATGCAGCTCATGGACCCTTTAGGGGCTTAGATAGTTGCTGAAGGAAAGACCAGCTCAAGGCTGACCCTGCGGTCAAGGTCCTACTCTAGTGGACTTCTGTTTTCCAAACAAAAGTGAGGGGAGGCTAAGTTCAGGAGTCCATTTTCCTTAATGAATTTCCCAACAGTCTTGTTTCCTTACGGATTTCCCAACAATGGTAGTGTTTGGGGCCAAATTTGGCATCTACTGTCTCTTTTTTTCTGAAGACCCTTTGGCATGGGGGCAGATTCCCATGCAGTGAGGCTGATTTGACTGTGGCATTAGGATCGGGTGTAAATGCCAGGGAGTCAGGTAAAGGCTTAGAGAGCATGTGCTGTTTTTGTTGAGAGCTCAAACAGGTGCCAAATGCTGAAGTCAGGACCCCACAGGAGGGGAAGGTTGGACCTGGTGCATATTTAGGTCCCACCCTGCCTTTGCATAGGCTTGTGTATAGTCCATTCTAGAAGCAGGGACATCCCTTACACCTCTCTCAGTCCACTCCAGTGTTGGGTTTTGACCACCTAGAGTCTACCCTTGGGAGAGGAGGAGGTGTTCTGTGGCCAGCTGCTCCTGGCGTGGGGCGATGTGCACTCGGTGTTCTGTAAGGCTGTTCTTGCCCCTGAAGCACACACGGTGTCCGTGATACAGCCGTCCCTCAAACCGTGCTTCCCACGCAGCCAGCACCACTTTACAGGCTGTACACTTACACCTCATTCCATCTTCACAAGGACCTCAGACAGCAGGAGCTGTTAGTATGGCCATTTTACAGATGAGGCAACAGAAACACCAGAGTCAAATAACTTAAATGCGGTCCCAGAATCAGCCGTATAAGACCCAGCCTTGGAATCCAGCCTGAAATCTGGATCCTGAGACTCTTAACATCTGTGCTACCCAGCTCCTCACAGGCCTAAAAACACAGCTCTGGAAGCCCCTCCGTTAAAGTGATGAAGACACTGTAGACGTACCAGGAAACCTTTCACGGTACAGTATGGTTCTTTGTAATGGCTGGAAAGACAGGAAAAAACAACTCTTCCTTTAAAAAATGTGACGAGTTGTTCTTAAGGGAAAATGACACGTTTAAATTGCAATCTGATCAACTGCTTTCCTAAAGGGTGATTTTCTGGATAATGATAATGATTGGTTAGCTGCTTCCCTTCCCGTGGAGACACCGAGGTGAGCTTGAAATGCTGTTGATTGGGGTAGCCTGGACATCGTGCTCCTTCGCTTGAGGCATGTGATATGCAGAACTCAGAGCAATGCTGCCACCTGCTGTACAAATGGATGATTTTTTCCGTCTTTCCCAAATACTGGTAACGGTCATATACATAAAGGAGAGAGAGAGGAGCTGTCAATCTCAGTCTTCCCATGTGCTGAGTTGATGCCCAGTTGCGATCATAGCCAAAGGCATAATTTCGTTTACTGCATTTCTTCACCTCACATTAAGACATAAGTATATTTCAAGGTCTTAATCACAATGTTGATGCTTGTATGATAGACCTCAACCTCCACTGCTGCCATTGCAATTCCAGGCACCGCTCTCTCTCCGTTGGACCTGGAACCGCCTCCAACTGAGCACCCAGTCACCATTTCTTCCCCTTAACACTCCCTTCTCGGGGATGATCACCTTCATATAATCCTCCATCGGGTTTCTGTTGCTCACAGAATGAAATCCAGACCCTTATCGTGGCCTTGGCAGCCTTATGTGGCCTAGCTCCTGCCTGCTCTCTGATCTCTCCCTGAGTTGCTGCAGCCACGATTTATTTCTGTTTTTTGAATGTAGCAAGCTCCTTGGCACCTTGGGTCTTTTGCATTTGCCATTCTTTCTGCCAAAGGATGCTCTGGCCCAAATCTTTGCATGTCTGTGTACTCTTCGTTACTTAAGGCTCAGAGTCAATGTCATTTCCTTCTCTGGCCATTCATTTTAAAATATAAAATCTCAATCTCTACCATGTAATAGATGCGTGATATATTCTTTTCCTTCCTTTTACTAGACAGCACAGGCTCTGGTGATGTTGACACAGACAAAGTCATGAGTATAGAGAATTATTCTTTGAAGTCCTCATCTGCCCCCCAGCTCTGAGGTTGGTACAGGACCAGGAGAACACTAACCAGTTAGCATAAGTTAGCATAGCTGGGAAGGCTGAGAGAATAGTTACAAGTGGATGAGTTTGGCTTGTGTCAGTGTGGGGCCCAGTCCCTTGGGACATAAAGGCCTAGTTGGAGTCCCAGAGGACCTCATTAAAGGAGCTGGACTAAACCAAAAGAAGGCTGAGATCCACCCATAGCCCCTCACACCCCCCGACACATGTTCACCCTTACCATTACCCACACCCTGGGTCCCTCACTGCTACCACAAACCCACCTTCATAAAAACAAACACCTGCAGATTATCTCAGCTCTCTCCTCTCAGACTGAGCGTCAGAGTGGGGTCTCAGGCAGAAAAGCCACAAAAACATGGCACTTGATGAATTGTAAATCACCTTCCTAATGTCCTCAATAGAGCAGTCCCTGCACGTTTATGGGGTGTCTGATGGAAGGTAACATTTGGATGGCATTTCACAGATTGCAAATGTTTTCACATAAGTAAGAGTTTCCCTGAGTAAAAACTTCTTGGGGAATAAATTGTACAGAATTAGAGTGTCCAGTTTTAAAGTTTGGAGTGTGATTGCTACCCTAAGTCTGGCAGGCACCAAAACATACCTTCCCCAGGGCAAGGTGTGCACACCAACCTTACACCCACAAACCAGTGATCAGAGGCTACTTAGTGACTTTTCTAGGATAACAAATCTCCTCAGCGACTTACTGACTTGAACTCTAGCTCAAGAAAAGTGACATATTTTTAAGGACTCTTTTACTGGGACCCAGATGTACAAAAAATAGATATCCAACATTTTTAATGCCTTGGGAATATAATTTGGGTTTGGAGCTTGTTGGATCCGTGAACCATCAGCCAATCTCTCCTGTTGGGGTTGTGATGAGTTGTCATTTGGGACCTTGTATGTGAAAACATTTGCAATCTGTGAAATGCCATCCAAATGTTACGTTCTATCAGACACCCCCCATAAATGTGCAGGGACTGTGCTAATGAGGACATTAGGAAAGTGATTTACAATTCATCAAGTGCCATGTTTTTGTGGCTTTTCTGCCTGAGAACCCCTCTCTGACTCTCAGTCTGAGAGGAGAGAGCTGAGATAATCTGGAGGTGTTTGTTTTTATGAAGGTGAGTTTGTGGTAGCAGTGAGGGACCCAGGGTGTGGGTAATGGTAAGGGCGAAAGTGTCGGGGGAAGTGAGGGGCTGTGGGTGGATCTCAGCCTTCTTTTGGTTTAGTCCGTCTCCTTTAACGAGGTACTCTGGGGCTCCAACTAGGAGCTCTTTGCATGCAAGATGATATAAATGTCCTATAGCTTGAGTGAGGGTGAATATGGATGTGTGTATTTCTCAAAACTTATCAAACTATATGCTTAAAATTGGTGCATTTTAATGTATATAAGTTATGCTTCAGTATAGTCGATTTTTCTTAAAGTGCCATGTGTGAACCCTGAAAAAAAACCCTCAGGAACCTTACATGGGCATCATCCCTCAAAGTTTCCTCATCCCCTTTGCCGTCAAACTCTCCTCACCACCCCAAATCCTGACCTAAGGAGCCACTGATCTGCTTTCCATCGTTATTGATTTGCCTATTCTAGACTTTCATATAAACGGATTCATACAGCATGTTCTCTTTTGTGTCTGGCTTCTTTCATTCACTGTAACATTTTGGAGATTTATTGGCAGTTTGTTTTTTATTGTTGAGTAGTGAGCTATGGTAGGAATATACTGGAATTTGTTAATTTGTTCCCCCATTAATGGGCTTTTTGACTTATTTCTAGTCTGTTTGGATAAATATCTAGGAGTGGAATTTATGGTTCAAGTAGTAAATGAATGTTCAACTTTGTAAGAAATTGCCAGACGATTTACCAAAGTGACTGCACCATTTTGTATTTCCACCAGCAACCCATGAGAATTCCTCTTGCTCCACATCCTCCTCAACATTTGATATTGTCAGCCTTTTATATTGTAGACGTTTTTGATATAAAAATAGACACATATATCAATGGGACAGATTAGAGAGGCCCAGAAATAAACCCACACATATATGGTCAATTAATTTATGACAAAGGAGCCAAGAATATACAATAGGGAAAAGATAGTCTCTTTAACAAATGGTGTTGGGAAAATTAGACAATCACATGCAAAAGAAGGAAACTGAACCACTATCTTATACCACACACAAAAATTAACTCAGAGTGGATTAAAGATTTGAATATAAGACCTGAAACCACAAGACTCCTAGAAGAAAACATAGGCAGTAAGCTTCTTGATTTCAGTCTTGGCGATGAGTTTTTGGATCTGACACCAGAAGCAAAGGCAACAAAAGCAAAAATAAACAAGTGGAACTCTATAAAACTAAAAAGCTTTGGTACAGCAAACAAAATCATCAACAAAATGAAAAGACAATTTACTGAAGGGGAGAAAATATTTGCAAATCATATATATGATAAGGGGTTAATATCCAAAATATATAAAGAATGTATAAAACTCAATAGCAAAGAGCAAATAATCTGATTAAAAAGTGAGCAGAAGATCTGAATAGACATTTTCCCAAAGAAGACATACAGATAGCCAACAAGAACGTGAAAAGATGCTCAACATCACTAATCATCACAGAAATGCAAATTAAAATGATCATGAGATATCACCTCATACTTGTTAGAATGGCCATTGTTAATAAGAAATAACAAGTCTTGGCAGATATGGAGAAAAGGGAACCCTTGTGCACTGCTGGTGAGAATGTAAACTGGTACAGCCACTATGGAAAACAGTATGGAGGTTCCTCAAAAAATTAAAAATAGAACTGCCATGTGATCCAGCAATTCCACCTCTGAGCATTTATCCAGAGAAAACAAACATGCTAACTCAAAAAAATATCTGAGCCCCCATGTTCATTGCAGCATTATTTACAATAGTCAACACATGGAAACAACCTGTGTCCATCGATGGATGAATGGATAAAGAAGATATTATCTACACAATAGAATATTATTCAGCCATAAAAAAGAAAGAGATCTTGCCATTTGCAACAACAAGGACTGACCTAGAGGGCATTATGCTAAGTGAAATAAATCAGACAGAGAAAGAAAAATACCATGTGATCTCTCTTATATGTCAAATCTTAAAAAAACAACAACAACAACAAACCATGAAGCTCATAGAAACAGAGAACAGGTTGATGTTTCCAAGAGGCAGGGGGTAGGGGGTGAAGGATGAGTGAAATGGGTGGAGATGGTCAAAAGGAACAAACTTCCAATTATAAAATAAATGTTGGAGGTGACATCAGCATCATGGCAGAGTGAGTTTTCCAAGTAATCTTTCCCCTCTAATATACAATGAAAAGGACATTGATACTCCAACAGAGGACATCCAAACACGACACAAAAGATGTCAGAGAGACCCACGTAGCCATACAATGGAGGGCGGAGAGGCTGGAGACCCCCTCAGAAGAGGTGGAATGAGGTAAGAGAAAACTTCGCTCCCTCAGCTAAAGACTGTGATCCAGGACCACGGGCAGTGTCTGAGAGGGAAGGAATGGGGGAAGGGATTTTCGTTTGTGGGAACATCAAGGACTCCCAAGGGACCTTGCAGCCTAGAGGGAAGCCTTCTACCAGGGTGAAAGCTTTCGCAGGGGGTGACCTTATCAAGCCAGCACCCCAGGAGAACAGATAGCTAGAGCAGAGGGAGAAAACCCTGAGAGCACACAGGAGAAAGCACTTCTCCTCCTATCCGCTCACTGCAGCTCCAGCCCCTGGGATTTCAGCTGAAGGCAGAGGGCTCAGAATACGTGGCTCTTGACACCCACCCAGTGGCGATAGCTGGTAACTGTGACCAAATAACACCAGGATGCGAAAAAACAGAGCCACTCCCTCTAGCAATATCAAACATTATATTAGATCTCCAGACCAGAGAGAAAATGACAAGTAGCCAGAAATCAGTCCTCAGGACGCAGAAATATGTAATCTAAATGACAAAGAATTCAAAACAGCTATCATAAAAAACTCAACAAGGTAAAAGAGAATGTAGTGAAACAATTCAATGAGTTCAGGAGCTACTTCACAAAAGAGATTGAAACTATAAGGAAGACTCAATCAGAAATACTAGAGATGAAAGACATAATGGAAGAAATAAAACAAAGTGTGGATTCCCTGAACACTCGAGTGGACGCCATAGAGGAGTGTATCAGAATGATTGAGGACAGACATGTTGAAATGCTCTAGATAGAAGAGGAGAGAGAACTAAGACTAAAAGGAAATGAAGAAAGTCTCCAAGAAATATCTGACTCAGTTAGGAAATGCAACATAAGAATTATAGGTATTCAAGAAGGAGAAGAGAAGGAGAATGGAGTAGAAAGTTTGTTCAAAGAAATAATAGCAGAGAACTTCCCAAACCTAGGGAAGGAAATCCATGTGGAAGAGGCTGCCACATCTCCTAAATATGTCGATGTGAAAAGACCTACTGCAAGGTATATAGCAGTGAAACTGGCAAAACTGAATGACAAAGAAAGAAAACTAAGGGCAGCAAGGCAGAAGAAAATAACCTATGAAGGAACCCCCATCAGGCTTTACAGCTGATTTCTCTGCAGAAATCTTACAGGCTAGGAGAGACTGGAATGATATATTCAAATCTTTGAAGAACAAAAACTTTCAGCTGAGAATACTCTACCCAGTGAAAATAACCTTCAGATATGATGGAGAAATAAAAACTTTCCCAGACAAACACAAGCTATGGGAGTTTGTAGCCACAAGACCCCCCCCCCCCCCCCACACACACAAGAAATCTTCAAGAAGGCCCTCATACCTGAAAGAAAAAGAGGGAGCAAGGGGTTACAAAGCACAGAGTAAGGAGATAAATAGGTAGACAGAATTAGAGCAGGATAGCAAATACTCAAGCATAGCATTAAAGACAAAGGGAGGGAAAACACCAAAAACAAAGATAATCTTGTCATTTTAACCACAAACTCATAACACAAGATGGAATAAGATGTGAGGAGAACAGCTTAGGAGGGGAAGAGGAAAGGGACTGAATCAGTTTAGTCTGAGGAAATTAGAGGTCATTAGAAAAGGAACTATCTTCTCCACGAGGTTTTGAATAAAAACTTCAGTGTAACCACTAAACCAAAAAGCAGAACAGAGACACAAATAATAAATAAGGAGAAAACAAAGAAACACAACATAAAAAACTACATAACTCAATTGGTAGACCAAAATACACAGGATGAGAAACAAAGAAAATGCAGGAGAACTGGAAAACAAGTGATAAAATGGCAGCATTAGGCCCTCATATATCAATAATCACCCTAAATGTAAATGGATTGAATTCTCCAATAAAAAGACACAGAGTGGTGAGATGGATTAAAGAACAAGACCCAACAATATGCTGCCTACAGGAAACACATCTCAGCTCCAATGACAAACACAGACTCAGAGTGAAGGGATGGAAGATGATACTCCAAGTTAACGGCAAACAAAAGAAAGCAGATGTTGCAATACTTATATCGAACAAAGTAGATTTCAAGATAAGACAGGCAAAGCGAGACAAAGAGGGGCAGTAAATAATGATTAAAGGGACATTCCATCAAGAAGAAATAACACTTAATAAATATCTATGCACCCAACACTGGAGCACCAAAGTACGTAAACCAACTACTAACAAACCTAAAAGAAGACATTAATAATAGCATAGTAATAGTTGGGGACCTCAACACCCCACTCACATCAATGGATAGATCATCCAGACAGAAAATCAATAAGAGAACAGTGGAATTAAACAAAAAGCTAGATCAGTTGGACTTAATAGACATATATAGAACACTCCATCCAAAAACAGCAGAATACACATTCTTCTCAAGTGCACATGCAACATTCTCAAGAATAGATCATATGTTGGGAAACAAGGCAAGCCTCAATAAATTTCAGAAGATTGAAATAATAACAAGCATCTTTTCTGATCACGATGCTATAAAGCTAGAAAATAATTACAAGAAAAAAGCTGAGAAAGGGGCAAAGATGTGGAGACTAAAGAACATGCTATTGAACAAGCAATGGATCATTGAAGAAACAAAAGGAGAAATCAAAAAATATCTGGAGATAAGTGAAAACATACCATACCAACTCATATGGGATGCAGCAAAAGCCATATTAAGAGGGAAATTCATCACAATACAGGCTCACCTTAACAACAAAAAGAGGCCCAAATAAGCAATCTCAAACTACACCTAACTGAATTAGAAGAAGAACTAACAAAGCCCAAGTCAGCAGGGGAGAGAAGTAATAAAAATAAAAGCAGAAATAAATGCTACTGAAACATAAAAGGCATTAGAAAGGATCAATGAGACTAACAGCTGGTCCTTTGAGAAGATAAACAAAGTTGACAAACCCATAGCCAGACTTACAAAGAAAAAAAGAAATCTCAAATAAAATTAAAAAGGAAAGCAGAGAAATAACAATGGATACCACAGAAATACAACAGACTATAAGAGAATACTACAAAAAGCTATATGCCAACAAAATGGACGGTCTAGAGGAACTGGATAAATTCTTAGACACTTACAACCTTCCAAAGCTGAATCAAGAAGAAATAGAGAATCTGAGTACACCAATCACAAGTAAAGAGATTGAAATAGTAATCAAAGCATCCCAAAGAATAAAATCCCAGGACCAGACGGCTTCCCTGGAGAATTCTACCAAACTTTCAGAGAGGATTTAATACCTATCCTTATCAAGCTATTCCAAAAAATTAGGGAAGATGGAACACTTCCTAACACATTCTATGAAGTCAACATCACTCTGATACCAAAGCCTGACAAGGACACACAAAAAAGGAAAATTATAGGCTAATATCGCTGATGATGAATATCACAAAAATCCTCAACAAAATTTTGGCAACCCGAATACAGCAATATATAAAAAGATCATGCATCATGATCAAGTGGGATTTATACCAGGGACATGGGGAGGGTTCAACATCCACAAATCAATCAACGTGATACTCCACATTAACAAAATGAGGAATAAAAACCACATGATCATCTCAATAGTTGCAGAGAAAGCATTTGACAAGATCCAACAGCCATTTATTTTTAAAAACTCTTAACAAAATGGGGAAAGAAGGAAATTACCTCAACATAATAAAGGCCATATACGACAAACCCACAGCCAACATCATACTCAATGGGAAAAACTGAATGCCACCCCTCTAAGAACAGGAACAAGACAAGGATGCCCACTATCACCACTCTTATTCAACATAGTACTAGAGGTTTGGCCAGAGCAATTAGGCAAGAGAAAGGAATAAAAGGAATCCAAATAGGGAGTGAAGTGAAACTCTCACTGTTTGCAGACGACATGATCTTATATACAGAAAACCCTAAAGAATCCATCAGAAAACTATTAGAAGTAATTAACAACTACTGTAAAGTTGTGGGGTACAAAATCAACTTAGAAAAATCAGTTGCATTTCTGTACTCTAACAACGAACTTACAGAAAGAGAACTCAAGAATACAATTCCATTTACAATCGCAACAAAAAGAATGAAGTACCTAGGAATAAATTTAACTAAGGAGGTGAAGGACTTTTACAATGAAAACTATTAGATATTATTGAAAGAAATAGACAATGACATAAAGAGATGGAAAGAAATTCCATGCACATGGGTTGGAAGAATAAATGTAGTTAAAATGTCCATACTACCCAAAGCAATCTACAGATTCAATGCAATCTCAGCCAGAATCTCAATGACATTCTTCACAGAAATAGAACAAAGCATCCTAAAATTCATATGGGGCAACCAAAGACCTTGAATTGCTAAAGCAATCCTGAGAAAAAAGAACAAAACTGGAGGTATCACAATCCCTGACTTCAAAATGTACTACAAAGCCATAGTGATCAAAACAGCATGGTACTGGTACAAAAACAGACACACGGATCAATGGAACAGAACTGAAAGCCCAGAAATAAAACCGCACATCTACGGACAGCTAATCTTCGACAAAGGTGCCAAGAACATACAATGGAGAAAAGACAGTCTCTTCAATAAATGGTGTTGGGAAAACTGGACAGCCACACGCAAAAGAATGAAAGTAAACTATTATCTCACGCCATACACAAAAATAAACTCAAAGTGGATCAAAGACTTGAAGATAAGTCCTGAAACTATAAAACTCCTGGAAGATAACATAGGTAGTACACTCTTTGACATTGAACTTAAAAGGATCTTTTCAAATACCGTGTCTTCTCAGACAAAGGAAACAAAACCAAAAATAAACGAGTGTGAGTTCATCAGGCTAAAGAGCTTCTGCAAGGCAGAAGACAGCCCACCAATTGGGAAAAAACCTCTGCAAATCATATATCCAATAAGGGGTTAATCTCCATAATGTATAAGGAACTCACAGAACCGAACAACAAAAAAACAAGCAGCCGGATCAAAAAATGGGCAGAGGATATGAACAGACGTTTTTCCAAAGAAGATATACAGATGGCCAATAAACACATGAAAAGATGTTCACCACCACTAATCATCAGGGAAATGCAAATCAAAAGTACACTAAGATACCACCTTATGCCTGTTAAAATGGCTGTAATCACTAAGACTAAAAATAACAAATCTTGGAAAGGGTATGGAGAAAAGGGAACCCTCCTCACAAACTGCTGGTGGGAATGCAAACTGGTGCAGCCACTATGGAAAACAGTATGGAGATTCCTCAAAAAACTGAAAATAGAAATACCATATGACCCAGCTATCCCGCTACTGGGTACCTACCCAAACAACTTGAAATCAACAATGCAAAGTAACATATGCACACCTATGTTCATTGCAGCACTATTCACAATAGCCAAGACATGGAAACAATCCAAGTACCCATCAACTGATGATTGAATAAAGAAGATGTGGTTTATATATACAATGGGATACTACTCAGCCAGAAAAAAAGACAAAAATCATCCCATTTGCAACAACATGGATGGGCCTGGAGGGAATTACGCTAAGCAAAATAAGCCAGACTGAGAAAGGCAAACACCAGGTGATTGCACTCATATGTGGAATATAAACAAGGACATGGACAAAGAAAACAGTTCAGTGGTTACCAGGGGAAGGGGGATGGACACAGGGGGTGAAGGGGAGCACTTACACGTGACGGACAAGAAATGATGTACAACTGAAATTTCACAATGGTGTAAACTATTATGAACTCAAATAAAAAATAAAATAAAATAAATGTCATGGAGATGTAATAATGTATAGCATGGTGACTATAGTTAAGAAAAGTTGCTGAGAGAGTAGATCTTAAAAGTTCTCATTACAAGAAAAAAATTTTTGTATGGTGACAGATGTTAAGTAGACTTATTGTGGTGATCATCTCTCAATATATACAAATATTGAACCATAATGTTGTAGACCTGAAACGAATATAACGTTATATGTCAATTATACATCAACAGAAAAGGATATATTTACATATATATGAATACATATATAAAATATATAAAAGTATGCATTTACATATATATGAATATATATTAAAAAGTATATAAAATATATAAAAGTATATATTTTACATATATATGAATAGATACATATATAAATGAGAGAGAGAGCGTAAATGATGAAACATATGGGCAAAATGTTAAGGATAGATGAATGTGAAACAAAAATAGGTAGAAATTCTATGGCCAATATATATTCTAGCAACTTTTCTTCATGTTTGAAATTATACTTAAAACTTATTCTTTATCTGAAATTCACACTTAACTGGGGGTCTTGTCTTTTTCTTTGCTAAACCTGGCAACTCTAATAGAGCTGTGCCACTATCCACACCAATTCTCTCATCCAAAGATGAGGCCCAGGGAAGCTCAGCCAAAATGTGGCCAATCCACTCTCTTAGAATGAAAGAGGGTTTGTTGGGAAGTGACTCTCAGGAGAGCCAACAACAGTTCGCCTGTGCTCCGAGAGGGGAAACTGCAGGCGGGCAGTAGGTTTTCATGACTGTTAGCATCAGAAGAAGGTAACTGTGCTGTTACGTCTCTACAGTGCTTTACATCATAGCACTTTTGCTTATATTATCTTCTGTTATCACAACAACCCTGCGAAGTGGGTGTTATACTTCAATTTCCAGATAAAGAAGAAAAGACTCAGAGAGGTTAAAGGCCCTGTTGAATGTACCTGACTTGAAAGTCTCTGAGCTGGCCTTCAAATTCCTGACTTCATCCTCTGCTCTACCTTCTCATCATGCCCATGGGCCAAGGCAATCACCCGCCTGTCCCAAAGACAAGTTATCAGATGTAAAGGAAACCCTTAGGGAGGTTGACATTATTCTTATGGAAGAGTCATAGGGTCAGATGAATAGGAAGGAAAGATGTGATTGAGATGTATGAGTTATCCCAGGACTTGCATCAAGAAGTATTGAGAAACTATGACCCAGAAAGGAAAAGGGTGATGCACTGGGATAGGCGGGGTGGCTTGGAGGCCAGAGAGTAAACTGATTTTATACACAAAGTGGGAGGCAGGGTGCTAAGCACTTTTAGTAAATTACATCATTTAATCTGCAAGATAGCCCTCTGAGCTAGGTTATCACCATTTTACAAATAAGGAACTTGAGTCTTGAGAAATTCAAAAAACCTACCACAAATCACAGAATTGGAAGTGAAAGGATCCAAGTACTTTTCTGGCTCTAAACCCTGGGTCACTGTAATTCACTGCATCCCAAGAGAAAATGTGGGATGATTTGAGGGTGCAGTCAGGGGGAACCAAGGAGGGAGCAAGAGGAATTTTTGAGATGTGCCTGACTGAGGAAAGCGTGGAATTTTCAGGAGGTTGAGAGGTCAAATCCAACAGGGAACTGACTTGGGTAAGGGATTTGGACTTAATTTTAAACGCAATGGAGAAACTTGGGAGGGTTTAAGCCCGGGACATACACACCCTGCTTTATGTCTTTTATAAAGACTACTCTGGCTGCTGTGCAGCAAGTAGATTGAAGAGGAGCAAGTGTGGAAGCAGGAGATGGTGAGGAGGCTATTAATTAGGTTGAACGATGTGAAATTACCATTTTCTGGCTCAAAATGATAAAAATAGCAGCAATTCCATTTGGTCCGACCTAAGAGAAGTCCAGGAAGGAAATGGTGGCTTGGACTGTTACAACAGCAGTGAAAGTGGTGAGAAGTCATCAATCAAAACACATTTTGGAGGTAAAGCTGATGAAATTTACAGATAGACTGGATCTGGGGAGTGAGGGAAAAGGAAAAGCAAGAATGAATCGTAGGTGTTTGGCTTAAGCAACTGGATCTATGGTGGCGCCATTGTCTGAGATGGGAAAGACTGCAGAGAAATACAAGCTTGGCTCTCAAGTGAGCTGGTTGATTACATCACTCCAGAGCTGAGGAGAAAGGTCAGGGCTGAAGCTATAAATCTGGGAGTCACTTAAAGCTATTTCAATGGATAAGATCATCCAAAGAGAAAAAAAGAGAGATTTTAAAACTGAGCCCTGGAATCTCTGTCTTTAATTAGAGATTAATGGAGAAAAAAAGGAGAACCAGCAAACAAGACCAGGAAGGAGTGGCCTGCAGAGAGAAGAGAGAAACCACAAAAGCCATTTCAAGAGGTTCCAAAGGCTTCCAGGGGGAAGCTGAGCAGATGCATTCGGTCCATTTGGTCCCTCTGACAGGCAGTCCTGGTAACCTTTGTTCACGTGGTCGTTAGTGAAATAACCAAGAGAATCAGGAGCTTCGAGTCCCTGGCAGCACCTCCATCACCAGACCCAATAAAGATGGAGGTAAAGGTGTCCCCAAGAGCTAATCTGAGTTCTTCACTGTTGGCATGGGCAGCAGAAATGGAAGCATCACTCTCTTTTATACAGCTGTACTGCTGATCTGATTTTCAAAATGATAGGTGTTCTATATAGTAAACCTTACAAAAGAAAAAAATTATTCTAATCCCACTGTACAAAGATATTTACCGTTAAAGTAAAATGGTGAATTTCATTCTAGTCCAGTTTTTCTATTTTTGGAGTTGTATATTTTTAAAATAATATTATGATCATAGCTCAAAAAAAAAAAAAAAAGGAATGCAGGCAACTGTGGCAGATGGTCCTCAGAGATAGACTAGATGAAGACAATGAGATGACTATTGAATTTGGTCACAAGGATATTACTAGTGACCTTGACAATTTAGGTGGGATGGTTAGGATAGAAACTCTATTGGACTAGATAAGGGAGGAAATAGGAGGTATGGAAAGGAAGACATAAATTAAAGACTGTTCTTTCAAAAATGTTGCTGCGAAAAAGAATATAGAAGTGGAAATGGAGATGTATATGAAGTCAAAGAATTTTTCCCTCTGCTTATTCATTCACTTTTTGATATAAAGGATACTAGATAGTAGTGGATAACTTATAGGTAGTAGAATAGCTTTTACCATCTGTGTGGCAGACCCACCCCTCACCTGCTCATCCACTTGACCACAGCATCAAGATCGCTTGTATTAGTCAGGGTAGGCTAGGTTATCCTGCAGTTAGAGGGACACAAAAATCTCAGTAACCTTATGAAATAGGGGTTCATTTTTAATTGTGCAAATTCCAATGCAGGTGCCATGATTTGGAGCAGCTCTGTTTTAAACAATGCTCAGGGGTCTGGGTTTTTTCCATCATGTGGCTCTTCTGTCACATAGTCTATCACTTACAAACAGGCAGGGAGAAATGAAAGAATGGAAAGTCAAGCAGGATATTTTAAGGCCAGACTGGGAGTAATGTACACCACCTCAACTTGTATTTCATTAGCCACCTTCAGCCACATTGGCTCACTCGGATACAACAGGGGTAGGACATGTAATTTAACTGTGTGCCCATAAAGAAAAGGAGAGCCAGGTACTGGTGGACATACTACAAGCTGTAAACACATCCTTCTTCCTGGCTTTCTTAGAGCCCCATGGTTAAATGGAGCCACTGTTCATTAACTAGATATAATAAAGATTGTCCACTAGCTACTAATAAGCCATTTTCTGTTGGATACTGATAGAAAAACTGTTCCCCAGAGCCTTCCATCTTCAATGGTTAGGCAAGACGCTCTTGTTTGACACTGGTGGAGTCCATAATGAGTAGAGTACAGGGGAAAGAGTTCGGATCTAGGTAACTGGAGTCTATAGTCAAGTACTTTTCCAAAGGCATCTTTGTGTCCCTGGCAACAGTACTTCCTCAGTAATGGCCTATTGAATGGCTTCGTTAATTTGTTTTTAATGTTGAAGTTTGTTTAAAGTGAATGGGACTGAGGATGAGAAGAAGGTAATGGGGGTAGGGAGGTGGCAGAAGGGGACACTTCTCAAGTAAGCAATTAGAAGCTTTTCTATCTCTGCCTGGGGCAGTCACAGGAGAGCTCTGCGGGTGGAAAGTGGTTTGCAGGCCCGTGACTCTGGAAGCCAGGACTGGCGATCTAATGCATCCGTGCAGCCTCCCTGCACCCAGCTTCTTCTCTGGTTCACAGAACATCGTAGACATGTCAAGAAGGAATTTGGGACTTCAGTCCCTGCCACCAGGTGTCAGCCAGTTTAACATCAACCTAACACCACATACAGGAAGCGTCTCAGTCACGAGCCTTCGAGAGGTCATCTCCAAAAGAGGGTGAAGTGGAGACTTGCCTTGTCTCATTTGTCAACATCTTTTATAAGCATGCTTCCTTAAAACAAATATTAAAGCCTTCTATCTTTAAATAAATAATTCCCCAATTGGTTTGAAAAGAGGAATCATAGTTCCCTTTTTCACTTCACTAGAAACTAAAATAGTTTTTTATGTGTGATGTCATGGGGGCAGACTGCAAACATGATGGAAAACCACAGCGCAAAACAGAAGACAAGCTCTCTGCTTCCTCACACACTGCGGGCAGCTCTCCTGGCTGAGAAGACTAAGGATCCAAGAGATGAATCATTGAGGTAGGCAAATTCTCTACGTTCCTCTGCACGTTTTCAGGCCTCTGTCTGCACCTCCAGACTTCTCTGTCCCAGGGGTGTTCCCTTATCCTCGCCCCACTGAGCTCTTGCCTCCATGCTCCTGCTCTTCCCGGGCTCTCTGCCTGGGGGCAGTGTGTCCAATCCTGGAACTCGAGGCCCTGCTGTCGCCTTCCTCTGGCTATGTCCCTCCCCACAGGTGATGGGACACAAGCCAAAGGGACATGCCCGTCAGAAGGCTCCATCGTTCCTTTTAGATGGTGCTCTGTGTACCCCAGAATTCCCCGCCCAGTGGCCCTAGATCACTTCCAGGAGCAGCTGACGACCTTTCCCTTGCTCCGATCTTCTGACAGTGAACTGTGCTAAGGCGTTCTGCCCACCAAGGCCAAGGGGCAGCTGTGTGTGGGATGGAGCCAGGGGTACAAAGAGAAAGGGGGCAGACCTCACCCATTCATCAGCTATCCCTGAGCCACCATGTGCCAGAGCAAAGCACCAACGGTCTGAGATTTAGAAATTCAAACCTGCCCTCCCAGGTCCTGATGAAGGTAGATTTATCATGGTAGCAGGATATAGCATATTTTGTTTAGTTTTTAAATATTTAGTTCTGTGGCATGTGGGTCTGCATTTGTTTTCTTGTATAAGCTCTGCAAATTTTAGCGGTGGGCTTTTCCCCTCCTGTCTCCCTCCCAACCTCACCCAATTTTCAACATATTGTACATGTACACACACAGACACACACACACAGACTCTCTCTCTCTTCTCTTTAAACTCTGATATCTGCTTCTATCCCATTATTCCACTGGAAACAGCTCTCAGAACTCTTCGCAGTCATTGATCCTATTTTTTTGTTCTCAAAACTCTCTTGGGCAACCCTCCTGGTGGCATAGTGGTTGAGTTCACATGCTCTGCTTTGGTGGCCTGGGGTTCTCAGATTCAGATCCTAGGTGTGGACCTACACATCACTCATCAAGCCATGCTGTGGTAGCATGCCACGTAGAAGAACTAGAAGGACTTACAACCAGAATATACAACTATGCACTGGGGCTTTGGTGAGAAAAAATAAAACTCTTGGAGCCCCTGACACAGGCCCTCCCCTCCTCTTCCCTCACTTTTCCAGCTCCTGAAGATGACTCTTATAGAGGTTCTTGCCCAGGCCTTCTTCCTCTCCTGGGTGATCCTACCCATCCCTACCCCAACTCAGGGACTTCAGGCCCCTATTTTTCTCCAGACCTTCATTCTTAGTTGACTGCCGAGCTTTTCCATGGAAGCCTCGCTGTCAGCTCAAACTTCTCCCCTACACGTGTCCAACCTCTTAGTTAACATGCTACCTTCTTCCTAGTCAGCCTTACAACCTCCATTATCTTCTGGGGCTCCCCCACCCCACTCTCCAGGCTCAACAACCTCCGACTACTGTGTCTCCTCAATGTCCTCCCCACAGGCTGGGATTTGGGTAAGATGAGTGAGGCCAAGTTGGACCAGTGGAGGGTAGGGTCCTGTCTCTAGTTGAAATTTTGATATTTTGTTCATCATGGAGTTTTTTGACCTTGATTTTTTTAAATATTGCGTGAAAACATGATTTCTCTTGAATATTGGCTTTTGGGGTCTCCCTTGAATTTTATGCCTGGGACGAGCGCCTCGATCACCTGCTAGGTGTCCCCTGCTTTTGCAAGCATCCTTTCCTTTCCATTTCTTCTGTTGCAGGCCTAATTCAGGACTTCATCACATCACTTGGTCAGCCTTCATTTCCTGCTCTGATCCGTCCCACACCCAGAGCCAGCATTATATTCCTTATTAAGTGTAGGTTGAGTCATGACCCTCTCTCCCTCAAAATCCTTTGAAGCCTCTCTGGCTCCAGTAGAGCCCAAACCCCTTCATGTTCATTGGGCTCCGTGTTCTGGGCTCTGCTAACCTTTCCGGCTTCATTCCCAGCCACATCCCTCAGTTCCATGCTGGTCTACTCGGCCTTCCCCCGAGAAGCCCATGTTTCCCACCTCATGCTTCTGTTCTGCTCTTCCTCTCCTTGAGCCTCCTCCCTCCCTTCTCTTCAATTTGGACTCTAGCTGAGCCTTCAGGGATCCATGATCCCTCTTAGAGTCCCAAGTGGAACCTGTCACTCCTGCTGTGCTTTGTTCTTCAACTTTAGAACTTATGCGCTCTGACTTCCATTTTCCTCACCCGTTGCCCTGGCCCTGCCAGCATCCCTAGGGGCGACTGTAAGCACCTTGGTTTCAGACTCCATGCCTTGTTCTCTGGCCCCAGGGCTGGACAACAGTACTGCCAACTTACTCTTTGGCACCTTCAGCCTCCAGCTGGAGTCTAAACTTTAACAGGTACTCTGGTTATCCTCTTCCTGGCCTCTGTAACGGATCTTTCTCCACAGCAACATGGATCTTTCCCATCATCCTGATGGATGTCCCAGTGATGCCTCAGACCTGGTTTGAAGATGGAGTCCTGTTCTAGACTGGCTCCCCATCTCCTAGGACTGTACACTCGAAATACCTACAGCAAGGGCTACAAAGGTGACCTGCCCACAGGTCACTCACAGGCAAGGTTATTCCATAGGACGTTATGACAGCCTCTACTTAACAGCCTCTCTCACCCTCTGAGGTCCTCCACATGAAGCTGGGCTTGGGCAGGGCCGTTGGAACCTGTCCCCCTGTTCCATGCAGTGAGTGGCCCTCCCGCCATGAGTGGGGCCAGCAGTGAGGACAGTGTGGGGCAGGAACAGGTGCCCTCACTGTCCCGTGACAATCCTGCTCCAGCCCTCGGCAGACAACAAGGGAAGAGAGGGGACTTCTTAACACTCACAATCAAGGCCTCACTCAAGATTTATTTGAAGCTGTATTTCAATTTCTGTTACATCTGAAAATCAAGATGATTCATCTGCTTTTTAATGTGAGGTAACAGCCACCTTCCCCCACCCCCTCCACCAGGACTCAAACCACCACCTTCCAAGTTCATGGCTGTCTCCCAACACCTGAGGGTAAGCAGCCCCCTCCAACACTTATGAGCTGAGGTAGGAGAGGCAGTAGTGTGCAGTTGCTATTGCTCTGGGCTTGGGGGATCTCTAGCTATACAGACACCCACAAATCTACAGAAAGTATTGGTTTTTATGTCATCGTTATCCTTCAGAATCCGTTTTCTGTGTCTTGACGCCTGAAGGTAAGAGGTCCAAAACTTGCAATGTATCTCACTTGCCGAAAATTATGCCAGTTCTTCTACACGTGCTACTTAATCATCATTTAACCCCCCAAACAACCCCAAATGGTAGGTATATTCATTTCCTGGGCTTGCTGTAAAAAATTACCACAAACTGGGTGGAACAAACCTATAGGAATTTATCCTTTTATGGTTCTGAATGCTAGAAGCCCGAAAGCAAGATGGCAGCAGGACTGGTTGCTTCCGGAGGCTCTGAGGGAGAATCTGTTCCACGCCTCTCTCCCAGCTTGTGCCAGCAATCCTGGGTGTTCTTTGGTTTGTAAAGCATCACTCCAATCTCTGCCTCCCTCACCGTGTGTTCTCCCGGTGATTTCTGGGTCTATTTCTCTGTCCAAATTTCCCTCTTCCTATAAGATCATGGGTCATTGGATCAGGGTCCACCCTAATCCTGTATGACCTCATCTTAACTTAATCACATTCTTAAAGACTCTATTTCCAAGGTCACATTCACAGGTACCTAGAGTTAGAACTTCAACATAACATTTTGGGGAACGTAATTCAACTCACAATAGTAGGTATTGTTCTAGTCCTCATATTAAACTGAGACTCAGAGAGTAATTTACCAAAGATATAGAAAATAGGTGGGATAACTCAGTTTTCATTTGTAGACCTAATCATTACCACCTATTCGGCCCTCACTTGTACCAGGCCCTCTACTGAGAGCTCCATTTCCATTTCTAATCCTCGTGTCAACTGTATATACTTATTACCCCCCATTTTACAAATAGAGGCTCAGACAACTTAAGAGGCTTGCCCAGAGTCACCCAGGTAGGAAGTGGCAGACCTGGGAATCAATCCAATACTTCTCACCCAATCAACACCCCAGTCTTCTGGATGGCTCACCCCTCCTCGCTCCACGTCCCTTGGTATAACTCCCTACCTGCAGCTGCGAATCATGACTCTAAAGGATGTGTTACTAGAATTTCCCAAGCGAATACTGTAAAGGCAGAAAATTAATCACTGTGATCCCAGCACTGCAAGCTGATGCCTCACGGTGGCTGACGCCTGATGAGAAAGCCCAAGTCTTCATCTTCCTTCCGGCAGCCAAGGAAGAGTTTGCACAGAAAACTAGGCAAGGGGTAAATCTCATTAGAAAGCAATAGATGTCACAACTAATTATTTCCCTACAGGGTGCTGCACGGGGGCTGAGGTCACTTCTCTGTTCTAACACGTACCTCACTGGTAAGGAGCCTCAAGTACCGCGGTGGGGAGGAAGCGTGTCTCAGCCAGACCCATAGAGTGGTTACCTCATCCTTCCTCAAAATAGAGAGTCAAAAGCATCACTTCCTGGTAGCTGCTGTGCACTCTTCCTCAAATCAAAGATGTGTGTGTCTCTCTTTCTTTCTCTTACACACACACACACACACTCACCAGTGCCTTACAAACACAGCAGCAGGAACACAGAGCCCTTCAGACAATGCACAAGCCACAGCAACTTAAGTCAACACAAGGGAATGTTGTGAGCAAGCACTCAGCCCAATGTCAGTAGGTCAGCTTTGACCAGCACTTACAAATCAAAGTTGGTTTGGTTTAATTGTCTCAAAAGGATACCACAGAAGAAGCAGGGGCTATGAACACGGCCTTCGGAGGCAGGCAGACTCAGATGCCAATCCCAGCTCAACCATGCATGCCCTGTGGGAACCTAGGTAAGTTATTTCTCTTCTGTAAGCCTCAGTGTCCTTACCTGTAAAATGAAGACACTCACATGAACCTCATAGAGCTGTTATAAGGAACAGAAACCTGCCACCCCAACCCTTGATGCCCAACAGGGAATATAAGCTTATAGGTAAGAATAAAACATTGTTTTGAATTTGATCTTATTTATCTTATCACGTGTGCCTACATTTCTATTTAAAAGAGACCTGGCTTAAATAACGAATGGGAGCACAGCTCTGGCAGAGGCATGTGGGATGGGAGAACAGGTGACAGGATGAGAATTGCTAGGAAACACTCATTTCTTTCATGTGCTCAATAATATCCCACTGAAAACACACACACACGCACACACACACACGGAACGGATGGGGTTAGGGGATGACCTGGACCGCTTTATTGCCTGCCTGTGCTGTTTGGAAATTGACTCAGAGCTGGTTTAGTTAGGACATGTGAATTCTGGGGGATATGATACCCACGCTCCATTCAAGATGTGACGGGAAAGCACCCAGCCCCAGGGCCCTTTCTCAAGTAGGTCAAAGTATATAGAAGGTAGAAGGAAAAAAGGCTCAGGTGTTTCAAAAAAGCATATAAATAAAAAGAATATTAGGAAAATGAAATTCATAACAGTTTAGGGATTCAGCTACCCTTTTTAATTACTGTTTATGATTTCAATGTTATTACTAGAATCATATTGTTCGTTAACAGTATTTTCCCACAATTTAAGTCCAAATACCTTATGTTCAGTTTTATATCAATGAGACAAAACCCTAAAGCGCAGGGATGAAGTTCTGCTCACCCGTGCATCCCTTGACTTAGTGTGTGGAATAGGGATGACAAACACAGGTTTGATTTGTGCCATCTGAAAGAGCGCCATCTAGAGGCAACAGCTCCAAACGGCACCTCCACGCACTGCTAAGCAACTCAAACGCATCTTGAAATAAACGTGACTGTCGAAGTAATGTGTACTCTCTACACAAACCCTGCAATAAGTGAAATCTGTAAGACTGATACAATTACAAAATGGCATTTAGTCAGGAAAAAACCCTGAGCAAACATTTTTGGTTGCATTTTTGTTCATTGAAAGTACCAATCCGTTTCACAAAACAAGTTTTACAGGAAGAGGAACTGAATCTTGTCAGTTACGATCCATAAAAAATAAGCTCCAACATTAGCTAAATACAACTTTTCAAATACAATTTAAGAATTATCCAAAAAAAACTATTTAAAAAAAACAGTAGCAGCAAAAACATTGAACATTTGTAAACAAAACCACCAGTAACAACCCTTCGCTTAATAATAATCTTCATTCTTTTAAAAAATTAAATATATATAATAAAGAGAATATGGCCACTTGTTTTCTTAATATACAATAGTTGATATCTAAAACAATATTATCAATAACAGACACAAATCGGTGTGACAAGGCATGTTGAACAGTCTTTTTCACAGTACTCAGGGGCATCACATCGCCGTGGAGGGCAAACTTTCCAAAAGTCTTCTCCTAGCTGTGATCCTTGCACAGCGGGGGCACTCAGAGGACTGGAAACACTGCTTGTGAAAGCATGCTCTGCACACTGCAAGCAAAGGGGCGCAGCCATCAGCAAACGGAACGTCTTGGTTTCTCACATATATACAGACACTCATCCCCATCCTGGGGTCTGAATCCGGAAGCCAGAGTCTTCCAAACAGAAACCAGGCAGGTTGACACTCAGAGGGATTATAACGTCTCCAGTAGGTCATGGACGTGAGGCTGAGAAAGCCTGGTGTAGCGGATGCTACAGAGCCTCCCAAAGACCATCCCGAAGCTGCTGAGAGTCTTGGTGGCTGATGGCTCAGGAGGGAGCATCCCTTCTGTGGAGATGGCCCAAACTAGAGAGAGCTGCCTTGCTCAAGGTCATGTCCCCTTGCTGGCACTGGCCTGCATCTGGTGACTGGTCAACATGGGATTTAAAGGCTCGGCTGGCCCCTTGTCCTCAATTCGGGACAGTGCTGAAGGCCATCTCCACTCCAGAGCTCCCCAGGAGAGGTGCTAAGCTTTCAATGCAACCACACCACCGTTCAGCTTCTCCCTCTGCCCAGGCCTGCTGCCTTCACATCCCCACAGGCATTGAGCCCAAGAACAGGCCCCAGTGAACTTTCTGCATGCAAATCCCTGCCTCAGAGTTTCTCTGCTGGGAAACCCATCCTGCAACACTGCCTGTTGGGTTGGGGGAGACAACACTGGAGTGGTCTAAGAGGAGGACCTGCTCATATCCAGGGGGAAGGCCGAATTCATTACCAGATCTCTCCCATGAAATCGTTTAGAGAGCATGGGATTTCCTCGGGCACTAATACAGTAGAACTGGGGTTGGCAAACCTTTTCTGTAAAGAGCCAGAGAGTAAATGTTTTAGGCCTTTTGAGCTATACGGTCTCCATAACTCAACTCTGCCACTGTCGTGCAAAAGAAGCCAGAGACAACACTTCAGCGTTGGGCATGATCCAGTTACAAACTGGGGCGCTGTAGCTTGCCCTGGGCTAGAAGTCTCAAGGCATAAGAAACACAGGGACCAGCTCCTCTCTCCAAATCCTGAACCAGGAGACATCACCGTCATCCCTGCCCCACCCGAACACTCTTCTTCATGCGCCCCAAACTTTATTCCTCCAATCCAACATACAAGCACACACCAACATCATCATACTTTAAAGAAACAATATTGTGCTTAAGTTATTAAGCTATTATTGAGCTTACGTTATTAAGGTATTAAGATACCTGAACATCTTCTACACATTGAAGTCTGAAATGGGAAGATGACAGCAGTACTCCGGCAAAATTCACAAATGAAGCCCTTTCCTTGACACAGCTGTAAGAAAAGTCAAAAAAAAAGTCTGCATTGGTGAGGTTTCTTTTGATGGAGAAGCTGAGTTACCACTTTTACAGAACTTTATAAGCATCAATTTTTCACTGTCCCTGATTCCAGCCTCTAGAAGGGATAGGATGTTTTATCCTACTGCTGTGAATGTAAATGTGCATTTGTTTCACACAGAGAAATTTCATATCAAGGTGGTTTGATGCACCAGAGAAAGATCCTGATTTTAAACATGTATTCTCAAACAATCTAATTTTGTTTCTGACAGCTGCACTGCAATTCTTCAGTCCGTCTAGACGCAGAGCTCCTGTTCCATTGGATCCTGAGTCCACATGGCTGTATTCAGCATGTGAGCGCAGACGGGAGTGGAGGAAGGCCCCAGTAGGGCTGGGTGCTCAGACTAAGAAGTCGCTTGGCCCAGGCTTGCATCCCAGCCCGGCCACCTAGCAGCAGGGCCATCTTGGCCTGTTACTTAACAGCTCTGAACCTCATTTTCCTCTCTGTAAATAGTGTTGCTAGCACTTCCCTCAGGGTTGGTGGGCTTAAATGAGGTAAATGCAGAACACCAACAAGGCCCTGAGCAGAAGGGACAGCTCAGGGACGCCCCTGCCCCAGGCAAACCCTCACCTCACAGCTGGCCACGTGCGCGAGCGAAGCTTTTAGAACGTCCTTGAGCGAGGGCACCAGCAGCCCTTTCTTGACCTTGACCAGGTCTTCCAGGGAGAAGAGGTGGAGCTCATCTGTCAAGTGTCTCGGCACCTGCTCAAACTCCTTTAATACACTGCCAGAGAGGAAAGGAAGAGGATTCAAAACTCTAAATCCCCAAGTCCAGCACGGAGCTTAAGACTCATATGCATCCAACTGCGGGCTGGTCATAGACACTCAGATGTCCCAAAGGCACTCAAAACTGAATGCAACTTTCTCCAAACCTTCCTGTTCTCCTCCCGAATTCCCTAAGTCAGTCAGTGGCATCACCACACACTGCATTCCCAAGCCAGCCACTGCCTACACTGCACTTGACACTGGAGTGATGCCAAACCATGTGACTTCTCTGTCCTGCCTGGGGAGCTCGCTCACACTGCTTCCTCTGACCCCAGACCCCTCTTCTTCACTCCAATTTCTTCTTCAAGCTCAGGCTTTCTCTCCAGGAAGCCTTGCCTCCTGCTCTCTTCCCTACCCCACCCCTTATGAACTAGATGCTGCCTCCTCTGATCCAGTGGAGCTCCATGTACACGCATCCAACACACAGTCCAGCAATGATTTGTTTGTGCTGACTCTCTCCCTGGACCTAACATGAGTCTTACCGAATTGTTTATCTGAAGCACAGAATGGATATTTAAGAAATTTTTATAGATGGTGAGAATTGTGGGTATTGTTACATGTTACCCACAAGAAAACTGAGGGCCTGAGAAGTAATTAGCCTGTCAGACCAATGCCATGAGGTAGATCTCAAGGCCACATGAATACAGAAGTCATGCTCCTCCCCAAGAAATCTAATTCAAAAGCAATACATCATCATTAAATAAAGATCAGAAATGGAAGGAAGATTTAAAACAAAATAAAATTTTTAAACCTATGATCTTATCTACTATATCAAGTAATCTTAACCCTTTGAGTAACCTACTTTTATTCTACTTAAAAATCTCTTTTCTGTATCTATATGAGATGAAGGATGTCAACTAAACTTATGGTGGTAATCCTTTCACGATATAGGTACGTCAAATCATTATGCTGTATACCTTAAACTCATACACTGCTGTATGTCAGTTATATCTCCATAAAACTGGGAAAAAATTAAAGGCATGAAAACAAATTAAAAAGTTACGATTTTTTTGCTAGTCTAGTTTTCCTAAAGAAAAAAACATCTCTATCGCTGTCAATGAATTCATGCCTATAGCTTTCTGGCCATGGCTTCCAGAAATTCCAGTCCTAGAAGTTTATCCTAAGGACATACCTATGGCTGTGGGCAGAGATTCAGCTAAAGCCTAGTTTTTTAAATAACAAAAGATATTAAAAATCTACTAGGCATTCAGTAATAGGACAATACTTAAATTAACACCACAGTACAGTATAGAATACTATACAGCCAATAAAAGTTCAACACGCCTCTCTATCTGGGTTATTTAGAGGCCATTGATATGCCCATGCTCATAGCAGCACTATTCACAATAGGCAAAAGACGAAAGCAACCCAAGATGGAGACATGGATAAACAAAATGTGGTCTATACCTACAATGGAATGTCATTCAGCCTTAAAAAGGGGGGAAATTCTGGTTCATGCTACAGTATGGATATACCTGGAGGACATTATGTTAAGTGCAATAAGCCAGTCACAAAAGGACAAATACTGTATTATTCCACTTATACGAGGTTCCTAGAGTCGTCAAACATATAGAGACAGAAAGCAGAATGGTGGTTTCCAGGGGCTGGCGGGGAGGAGGAATGAGGAGGTATTGTTTAATGGGGACACTATTTCAGTTTTTCAAGATGAAAAGAGCTCTGCGGATGGATAGTGGTGACGGTAGCACAATATTGTGAATGTATTTCACTGAACTGTACACTTAAAAAGGGTAAGACGGTGAATTTTATGATATGTGTATTTTACCACAGTTTAAAATAACAATGATAATAAAGGCCACTGGCTAGAGTTATTTCATCCTTATGCCGGCCCAATCTTCTTAATAAGTTAAATTCACCACTAGTGAGTTGGCCGGCTTAGTAACTTGAAAGAGAGGGTCTGCATTCCCATGGAGAGACACGAGATCATTGCTGTGCTCAGTGGGCCCGTGTGTTGGAGGAGCTGGACCAGGAGGCACACAGAGGATGAGCACGGTGACAAGGCTGTCAGTCCTCCCAACCCCCAGGCCCGGACTGCCCCAGCCGACAGCAGTACCTTTTAGCAAACCTGCAGGTCTTCAATAATTTCTTGATATGAAAAAGCTGCTCCTGGGTTTCCTAAGGTGAGAAAGCAAATAGAAGGAAAAGGTAAATGTGATAAATGACACTGGAAGGGTTTAAGTTAAATTTAAATGTTACTTCTAACTTGACATGCTACAACTCTATAAAACAAGCCTTTAAAGTAAAGTCTATATTGCAGGGTTCATGACTGAGTCCAGAGGGTCCAGGATGGACCCAGGTCTCGCAGAGCCTGAAACTTACACAACGTTGGGGGCCTTCTTTAAGAAAAACACAAAACTATGTACAAAAGAGGGAGCTCCTGCCATTTTCAACAACATAGACGAAACTGGAGGACATTATGCTTAGTGAAATAAGCCAGACACAGGAAGAAAAAAACTGCAAAAAAAACCCTGTGGAATCTAAAAGTGTCAAACACATAGAAGCAGAGAGTAGAATAACGGTACCGGGGGCGGGAGGCAGAGGAACTGGGGAGATGCTGGTGAAAGGCTACACGGCTGCCGTCATGTAGAATGAATCAGTCTAGAGATCTAATGTATAGCACGATGATTATAGCTCACAACTCAGTACCCAATACTGGAAATTTACTAAGAGGGAAGATTTCAGGTGCTCTCACCGCCCACACAAAAAACATAACTATGTCAGGAGATGGATATGTTAATTAGTTTAACTAGTAATCATTTCACTATGAATATGTATATCAAATCATCTTGTATACCTCAAACATATACAATTTTTATTTATTTTTATTTTTTTATTTTTTTAAAAGGGGATTCTTTTTTTTTTTTAAAGATTTTATTTTTTTCCTTTTTCTCCCCAAAGCCCCCAGGTACACAGTTGTATATTCTTCGTTGTGGGTCCTTCTAGTTGCGGCATATGGGACGCTGCCTCAGCATGGTTTGATGAGCAGTGCCATGTCCACACCCAGGATTCGAACCAACGAAACACTGGGCCGCCTGCAGCGGAGCGCAGGAACTTAACCACTCGGCCACGGGGCCAGCCCCTACAATTTTTATTTTAAGAAATAAATTACTTTTAAAAGCTATATATAAATGCAAAACTATGCATAAATCTAAAATTCGGTATGGGGCCTTGGAAAGAGCCCACGGAGGTGAGGGGCCTCGAAGCTTAAGCTCCATTGGCTTAGGGTGAATCTTCCCGTCAGAGGGTCTGTCCCATCCTGAGACGGGTGTGACGTGCACTTGCTACCACAGGACCCTTTCCGCCACTTGACTGGCTTCCCCCACAGGGTCAGCTGCTCACCCGCACTCTGTCCAGTTCCTTGACCTTGGCGTACAGGCTGTGGCTGACGTTCAGCAAATTGAAAATGGGTTGGTGCCATATGCTGTCCAGCAGCCGTTTGGAGAAATTGCTGACATAGTACTTCCTGAAGTCCCACATGGTCAGGATCCGGGCAGGGATGCAGGACTCCTCATATGAGTGGCAGCAGTCACAGAAATACTTCCCCAGGTATTCACAGTACCGGAGCCGCTTCACAAACTCTGCAGGGCACACCGGAAGGTGAGGACCACTCCCTGGACCCTGAATACCCACCCTTGTCCCCCACACTGCCTCCAATTCCCACCCAGGGTTCAAGGCTCAGGTTGCTGTTTTCATGCTGCTAAAGCCATACTCGACCTCATAGCAGCTAGGAAAGCTCTGGCAGGGACTGGAGGCCTTAAATCATGGCCATTCGTGAGCTTTGCTTTCATGGACAGAGAGAAAGATATTCATTACAGCACATTTATAACGGAGCAGGGGAGCAATCTAAATATCCATTAAGAAGCAACTGATGAATAAGTATGGTGCACTCAGCATGAAATGCTGGAGAACCGATGAACATGTGGAAGAGCATGGGCAGTGGACATTCAGTCACAGGTATGTATCAAGCGATCTTGATTTTGCTTTTAAAATAAACATACACAGTCCAAAAGGATCCCCACCAAAAAACCAACAGCAAATACTTCTGGAGGTAGGCGACAGAAAATATTTTTCCTCTTTGCACTTCTTAATTTGCTAAAATGAACATGCATTGCTTTTGGAAACATCTTCAATCAAATACATTGACAAGCAAAAGGTATAGAGACCAATGCAACAAACACCTGGGCTCCTACCGCCCAGCTTAGGAAAGAAAGCAGCGTTCAGTTAATTCTGCTATGTGGCCCTCCCTCAACACCCGGGACGAACATCAGCCAGGGCTGATACTTATCACTCACCCTTTAACTCATGGGTTTCTTTGTAATTAAAATATCGTGAGGTAGAATACAAATATTGGTTGCCACCTATTGTGGGGATTAAATGAAACAATGGATGGGAAAGCAGCTACCACAGTACCAAGCACACTGTCGATTCTAAATATAGTTTCCTTATAACAGCTTTAAAAATAAACAAGGCCTGATGGAGCAAAACTTTATTGGACACTTACTCTATGCCACATACTGGTTAAATGTCTTACAAACACTGTATCATTCTGTGCTAAGCCTCTATGTAAGGACTATGGAATGACTAAGTAAGGACTATTATTTCCCCTATTTCGTTGATGAAAGCATAACACAGTGAAATTAAGCCACACGCCAGAGACACACAAACAGGAAGCAGGCAAACAGGACTCCAAGCCGTGTGGACTGTGGAAGCTCCAGCTCTTAGCCACCATAGCCCACTCCTCCGCTACGCTTTTGATAGAGAGAACAGGAGAGGAGCTGTCTTTGCACTCGCCCAAGTTATCCCTCGGTCCCAGCTCACCCTCAGAGCTGACTTTTAAATGCGAGCAAACACAACTGATTCTTAGAATTTGCAGTAGTTAATGTCCTCTACAGTTGCCATGAACACTGAATTAATAAATGCTGAAGAACTGCTCCCGGGGGCAGATGGGGTTAGGGTCCTATGAGCCTCTGGTCACAACGTTTTCATCAATCGATCAATACACAACCTTGTTTTCTGTCTAAAGACACCTTATGTAATATGTTTTGGTGATTCATATCATTGAATTCAGGGCCAACAGCACTATAACTCATGCCTGCATGAAGCTTATCTAATGCATATATTTTCTCCATAAGGTACATCACAGCCTTCTTGTACTTAGGAGCACTAGACAGGGCTTCAGCACTACGCTTAGGGGCTATTTTAAACAGCTAAATCACCAACAAAAGGCAAAAAATGTAAAAAACACAACAAAACATGGCACTAAATAAACCATGAAAAGGACTTGTTTACAGTATGAGAACTACATCAAGAAGGCAGAGCACAGCCTTGTTCCACTCCAGCTGGGAACGCGAGCATCGGGCAACTCAACTTTCAGGGGACTCAAACGTTTTGGAGCTCTGTGCGTATCCATGAATGACCACGAAAACACCATAAGTACTCACTTTGGGGTTACAAATAAATTTTAGTGAGTAGGCAAATTTGCAAATATGGAATTTGTGAATAATGAGGGTCAACTGTAAGTATATATGTACATACACTATTATCAAACTCTGGGTTAATTTTGTGACATGTCTCTAGGGTTGACAAAGTATTTGTTAAGAACTTATTAAGTGCCTAATGATTATGTCTGAGTTTTCAAATTTGAAACTTTGAAAAGTCTGTTGTATCGTGTCTATTTCCCATCCTGGATTAAGATCTCTGATGTGGCAGATAATGAGTATTATTTGGCTTATGATAGGGCCTCCATACATTTTATGTTAAATAGGCAAAACGACAGGTATACCCTTGGCCCCTGCACTCTATGTTTCTGATCAAACTTAGCAATATGGGGAAAGAAAGGAGGACAGAGGGGCGAATAAATTTTTCTGATATAACTCATCTTTCCAAAACATTTCAATATCCAGTCACCCATTCATCAAATTTCATTAAACACATACTAAGCATTATACTATCAACATAGAATAAACTATGCCCATCTCTTTTGGTTTCCTCAGTCCTTTAATTAAAATAGAGCAAAACAAAGCACCCTAAACCAGTGGTTCTCAACAAGGAGTGATTTCTCCCCTTAAGGGACATTTGGAACTGTCCAGACATTTTTGGTTGTCACAGTTGAGGAGCTGTTGGTGGCCTCTAGTGATGATGCTAAATATCCTACAATGTACAGGACAGCAACCCCACCACCCGCCCCCCACCACCGAAGACAACACTAGTGAGGTTGAGAAAACCTGCTCTAAACCACAATTTTTCTCCTCTGGGGAAAAGTCACTATCATAGAAAAAAATAAAAATAGGAGGGAAAAATTCTAGAATAGTGCAGTCCAATAGAACTTCCTGTGAGGATGGAAATGTTCTAAACCTGTGCTGTCCAATACAGCAGCTACCAGCCACACGTGGCTGTTGAGCACTTGAAATGTAGCTAGTATGATGGAGGAACTGGATTTTTCATTTTAATTTTAAATAGCCACATGGGCTAGTGGCTACCATACTGAATAGGCAGTTCTAGAATAAAGCTCATTAGAGAAAATTAATAAATAAATGCAAGGTATGAAACTCAGTTGGAACCTGGGTGGAAAAACTAGCTATCAATGGCAACTTGAGGACAACAAATGCATATGGACTAGTATTAGACAATATTAGAGAATTGCTGTTAATTTTCTTTGGTGTGATAACTGTTTGTAATCCTTATCTTTAGGACATGCAGAACTATTAGAGGGTAAAATGTCATGCTGTCTCCTGCCCTGCAAATGGTTCAGCATGTATGACGTTAGAGGAAACTGAGGAGACATGACAACTAAATTCAACGTGGAATTCCGGATTGGATGCTGGGACAGATAAAGGTCATTAGTGAAATCTGATTAAAGTCTGTAGTTTAGTTAATAGGATTGTACCCATGCTAATTTCCCAGTTTTAATAATTAAACTACAATTATTATAAGATGTTAACAATAGAGGAAGCTGAGTAAAGGCTATACAGGATGTCTCTGGACTATTTTTGCAACTCTTCTGCAAGCCTAAAATTCTCTCAAAATAAAAAAGTTAAAAAAAATTATCCTGGGGCAGGCCTGGTGGTGCAGTGGTTAAGTGTGCACGTTCCACTTCAGTGGCCCAGGGTTCACCAGTTCCGATCCCAGGTGCAGACATGACACCGATTGGCAAGCCATGCTGTGGTAGGTGCCCCACATATAAAAAAGTAGAGGAAGATGGGCATGGATGTCAGCTCAGGAAAGTCTTCCTCAGAAAAAAGAGGAGGATTGGCAGCAGTTAGTTCAGGGCTAATCTTCCTCAAAAAAAAAAAATTTATCCTCAGAACTATAAGAAGTTCACAGGAAAAGTCCAAAATTGTTCACACAGTTGATAAGGCCTCTATAATCTGTGCTCGACCCACCTCTGCTGCATGTTTTCCCCCTCATTCTCACCCTCCAGTCACACAGGACTTCTCTGCAATAACTTCAGGCCCTTTGCACACGGAGACACCCTACACACAGTCTTCTGGGGACAATCACTTCCTTATGAAACCTCTCACTGCCAGCCCCCTAAGCCCAGATTAAGCTCCCTTGCTGTAAATCCCACAGCACTCTTGACCTTCTCTTTCGTTGCGTGCATCACCCTTGTTATTTACTTGGCTGATCGCTATATCTTCCTGTAGGCAAGCTCCGTGAGGCAAGGACCATGCTTGCATCAACAGTACAGGCTCACATTCCCATATCTGAACATACTTAGTTTAGTGCCTGAAAAGTTGGTGGAATCATAGTCACGCATCCCTAGTGTCTGACTCATCCACTGAATATATACTGAGGCACCAGGATACAGTAGTTAACCAAACAGACACCGTCCCTGCTAGACCAGCCAGGAAGATGACTCATTTAAAGAAAATCAGCTGTAACTGTGAGGCATGGCAGACATTATCATTCAACACATTATCATTCAAGCCCAGATAGACTTCTGCTTTCAATTTTATTTCTTAAAGTCAAGCTCCTTCAAGTCGTTTTCCTTCCAAGATTGCCTATCAAAGCCCAAGGGAAGCCTTTCCAGCAAAGTTTCTCTTCCCAGCCTTCTGCAGGCCAGACCTATGAATAGCCTCACAACAGAGCAAGTGATTTCTAGTCTCAAGCGAGCAACTTGCATTTCTGACTGGAGGAGCCTGATTTTCTAGGCCTCAGCTGGCCCAGGAATGATCCCCTCAGGCCACTTCCTCAAACTCTCTCAGAGGAGTGTGGCTAGCTCCTTGGTAAGCCATTCAGTCATTCCACAAATATCTTCTGAGGACCAACTCTGTGCCAGGCACTCTTATCGGAACTGGGGATAAAACAATGAATAAAACAGACAGCATATCTGTCCTCATAGAACTTAGAATCTAGCGAAGGAGACAGACAATAACAAGAAAAATCAGTAAAATCTAAAAGAGTATTTTAAGAAGATAACTGCTAGAATAAAAAATAAGGAGGAGTAATTTAAAGCATGCACATGTATGTTTATGGCCAGGAGTGTGACAAGGTGAACATTTTCAATAGGGCAGCCAGCGTAAACCTTTTGACTTTCGACATCCATGGGGATGTCTTGGAGTGGGGGTGGGGAGGGCATTCCAGGGAGAGAAAACCACAGGTGCAAATCCTTAAGTGAGGAGTGAGCCTGCCACCTCCAAGGACCAGTGGGGAGGCCATGTGGCTGGAGCTGAGCTCTCCATGGGGAGAGAACTAGGAAATAAGACTCTGAGAGGTAACAGGCCAGTCACATAGCCTTGTAGGTGACCATACCTCTTCACGAAGCTCTTATAATAACCTCTCATCAAAGGCATGTCTCACAAAAACAACGCACCACCCAACTTTGTCATTCTTGCCCCCTCCCCACCCTCCGTCAACGCATAATAAGCAGGCAATCCATTATCCATACTTACTAGGTTCTATTGGAGTTCCACAGCCAGCACAGAAAAAATTCTGGGCTGCTACCACAAGATTCCTCCTGAGTGCAGAAAATGATAACAGTTACATTTCAGAAAACGCCAATGGAGCATTTTTCACTGATTGGAACAGAAATAACATCACAATACTCTTCTCAGCTTGAGGCCTTAATTTTGTCATATTTCATTTGGGAAACAAGTAGAATTATTCAACAGAGTTTTCTAGCTGAAATCTCTGGGGCTTTTAAAAGCCCCTGCTCCCACCAAAGCAGAAGTCAGTATCACAAGTAACTATTCCACCAAGGGGCTTCTCACTGAACCTACACGGGATTCTCTCTCCAGAAAGAACTAGAGACACGTAATGCCTGGGAGAAAGTTCAGGGAGACGAGACATCAGAAGCACTTGGGTAGTTCACAAACGGATCCAAAGAAATTCACATGAATAGGAGGCACTGTAAGGCAAAGCCATCAATCATTTCTGGTGAGAGATAGTCTACTGAATTGTTTTCTTTTGAACTGTTGGTGCCACAATCTCACATGTGATTTGGAAATATGGAGAAAGTTGTACAACTTTATTAGAGTTCAGGGTCAGCAACAATGGCCAAGGTAAACATATGCAGAATCCCTGCCCACATGCCTGAAAGAGGCCCTGGGGAATGCTAGAGAAAAGATATCCCACGCTAAGGAAAGCGAGCTCTCACGAGGCCTGGAGAGGGAGTGCTTCTGCCCAAGCAGCCCCGGAGACCTTCTCCGCATTCTCTCCAAAGAAAAAGATAAAAGACAGACAGAGTCTATAAGGCACCTCCATGGGGCCCAGGCAACAGCTCTCGCCAGTCGCTTTGTAACTCTGCAGTTTGCCTACCGAATTAAATATAAACCAAGAGGAACGGAAAAATTGTAGTTTGTTAAAGTGTCCTTTGTCTATAATGCCACACACTCTCAGAACAAATAAATTAAATGACTACTTTAAACATACGTGTGTGTGTGTATAAAATAAATGGGTTTATTTTTCTTTTTTTGCATCATCTTAGCAGTTTTGTCTTTTAGGATTTTTTTACTTCTTAGAGAACAAAGGTATTTTTATTGGCAATTTCTTACATTTATTAACTACAGGAGCTCTGCTCAAGATTAAATTTTCTTTCTTAAAAAATGTATTCATTGATTCTTACTTCACACTGTACTGGAAAAAGGAGTAGTCTAATCTTTTAAAATTATTATATATCAGGGCTGGCCCCGTGGCCGAGTGGTTAAGTTTGCGCACTCCGCTGCAGGCGGCCCAGTGTTTCATTGGTTCAAATCCTGGGCGCAGACATGGCACTGCTCATCAAACCATGCTGAGGCAGCGTCCCACATGCCACAACTAGAGGGACCCACAACGAAGAATATACAACTATGTACTGGGGAGCTTTGGGGAGAGAAAGGAAAAAAAATATTATTGTATATAATTTTTAAGGTTCAATATTAACACAAAAAATCTCCTTTAACCTTATTTACTTTTCAATTGCTATGTAACGTTCATAATTAAGGACGCAGAGTAAAATTCTCAGCTTGTCACATCTTACAGGGCCCCTAAAAGCTCACGATAAACATGGTGCCAAGAAAGCTAACAGAAAAATATGCCCAACTTTCCTTTTCCTAAAATAAATTTTCCCTTGGTCCTCAGTGTATTATTTTTTTCCTTCACCTACTTCCACAGAGGGTCAGGTAGGATCCATTGCAACTGGTTTTAACCAGATTGGAGGCCCAAGCAGCAACCCAGACTTACTTGAGTGGAGGATGGATGTTAAAGATGATTTGAAATCTAGGGGGTGCCCAATCTTCAGTCCCTCTGATCCTCGACTTAAATGTAATTTCCTGCACGACATCCATGCTGGATTCAAAGTCTTTTCGGACACGCTCTTCATTTACAACCTGCACGACAGAGAAGAGCATTTAGGAACAACTTAAACAAGCAGATTTCAAGAACTGAAATAAAAAGATCATTCGAAAGTGTTTCCAACATTAAAATTTACCATGAAAAATTAAAACTGCTTTCAACTGAACCAAAGGACATGGCACGAACTCTTCATGTATCGAAAGCATCTGCAGAAGAATTGCTGAAAATGCCACCCAGCTGAGAGCACTTCCCTTAGTATTTTCAGTTAGTTTATTTGTTTCCAGACTTCAAACCACCGTAAGTAGGTCATTGTGACCTGGAATGCTTTTATGCAGAGCAGAAGCCTTACCCTCCTTGGTCAACAAGCTGAGAGATGCTGCCAATCAGAATGCCCTGTTGTTGTCAGAGTGCCCCAGAGACAGCTCTGCTAAGGCCATTCCCTTGCTTATAACGTTCAGTGGCTCCCCTCTGAACCATTACACTCCCCTGTTAGCATTTAAAATCCAAACTCCTCAAATTAACATTCTCTGTTCTCCACAATTTAGCCACCATCATTCAAGCCTTATTTCCCAGGAAGATTAACCACCACACACGTATACACACAAACACGTTATCCAACCACACCAAACCACTCTGATCAATAAACACACCATTCACCTCCGTGTCACTTATGTTCCAGCTGCTCTTTGCCAAGAACGCCCTTCCACGCGTTTCTACCTGCTACAGTTCTGCCTGGCCTCATACTTAGTTCAAGTTCTCAGATCTCCAGTGAGCCTCCCAAGTTCCCCTAATAAATTAAACGCTGCCTCCCCTGCACTTCCACAGTGCTTTTTTCCTACCCCTATTTTAGCCTTTGCCACAAAGTTCTCTACCCTCCAGTCCACATGCTGTCTGAGGGCAGAGTGTTCTATAAGGGACCCAGCCCGGACTTTCAAATTAGGCAGCCCGGGCATGACTCCTGCTCTACCAGTGGCCAGCCCTGCTGAAGGTCTGTGACTAACACTTTAAAATAAACATAACAATAGCATGTCCCTAACAGTGCTTATGAGGGCTGAAAGGTGAATTGCTAAACACAGTCCTTGGTACATAATAAGCACTCAATAAATGTCCTTTTTGTCTGTCAGAGTCTCCCCCAACACTCAGTAACCTTACAAGGAAACACACAAATGTCTGATACGAACAGTAGGCCAAATGAGCATTTAGGGACTTCCAATTCAGGGCCAACTTATTTTACTTACTATTGAGCCAGCTGCATCCAGGGAACCTGCCAGCTGATAATTAACTCCTGACAACATCCAGCACTTGCGGAATACTTGGTACAACTCTTTGGCTATTAGCTCAGCAGAATTGAAGTCTGGCTCATAAACAACACTGAAATGTAAGAGATGCAAACAATGGAAAACTGTCTTGATGAGGAGTGTGTTAAGGGTCTTCATGTTTCCCACTCCAAAAACTCAGAAGAGGCGTCATAAAGGAGACCACACATCAACCACCCACCGGCCATCTACTCAACCCAATTCCTCCACACTCAACGCAGCAGCTCTTTTTTTCTAAAGTAATTTTTTTTTGAGTTCATAATAGTTTACATCATTGTGAAATTCAGTTGTACATTATTTCTTGTCTGTCCCCACATACATGCCCCTCTTCACCCCCTGTGCTCACTTCCCACCCCCCTTCCCCGGGTAACCACCGAACTGTTTCCTTTGTCCATGTGTTTGTCTATATTCCACATATGCGTGAAGTCACATGGTGTTTCTCCTTCTCTGTCTGGCTTATTTCACTTAGCGTAATACCCTCCAGGTCCATCCGTGTTGTTGAGAATGGGACGATTTTGTCTTTTTTTCTGGCTGAGTAGTATTCCATTGTATATACATACTCAACACAGCAGCTTTTATTTACTGAGGGTACCAAGACTTGCAGGTGTGGAGCAAAGAGCACTAGGCTTTGAGTCAGAGGACCTATGTCCAAGGCCTACCTCTGCTACTTAACAGCGTTGTGTCCTGAGGCACATTCTGTCTGAGCCTTAGTTTCCACATCTATAAAATGGGGTTTAAAAAACCTCCCGGACTATCCATGAGGATTAAATAAGAATGTCCACAAAGGTCTTTTAAACACTGTAGGAACTTTAGTGTGATTGTTTCATTTCTAAGTGGTCATCGCTGTCATTGGAAGTGACTGAACTTGGCCTGGATGTCAGAGGCCTGGGGTTCACAGCGCCTCAGAGGGGATGGCCCAGGGGTCTACACGCAGGTGGACACGGAAGAGAGATACCTCTTAGGGGAGTTGCAGGAACATCTGCAGTTTTCTGTGGTATTGCTAACCTCTCCAAGTTCTGGGGGAAAACAAAAGAAAGAGTAGTGAGGTCTTTCAGTCTGTGTCAGTTTTATAAGAACACAAAAACAGCTCCTGCCCCTCAGAAGGAACCAATTATTCATCATCTCCATACTTCAGGTTCTTTGGGGTTTCTATTATGAGACAACAGCTAATGACCAAAGATGGTATTTCAAGATATACTCATCTGAAATTTCACCAAATATAATTGAGAGGCCACACAGATATCAGACTGTAATGAGTATCTGCGTTTGCATTCAGTTCTACAAGTGAGATAAGAGGCTAACTATCAAGACATTTCAAACACGAAAAACATTTTTTTATATCACGGACATAATGGGATCTTGGGAGAAGTTTCTTTGAATGCTACGATAATGTGGTACTGTGTGGGATGCATGTCAATATGTGTATGTGTGTGGGCAGGAGGGAGGGCCCCAGTCACAGGCTCCGAGTGTCCAAATCTTACCCAAAATAACAAATTCATCAAAGTCACAGTCGCAGACCTCTTTTATCCCTTCACAGTAAGTAGGCGTTTCAACCACGGGGCTGACCGGCAACACAGCACAACCTAGAAAAAGAAAGGAAGGAGGTTTCACAAACACGAAGGAAAAGAAAACCAGCACGACCTGCAACATTCAACTAAATAGAAATTGGGGAATGAAAACAGCAGAGTTAATTAAAAGAATTAAGTTAAAAAAGAAGTTAAATTAAAAGAATTTAAAAATCCAGCTTCAAGAATTAAAAAACTCAGGGAGCCGTTTTTGTGCTGTTCTTGCATTCGGCATGGTCAAGAGAAACAGACTGACAAATATACGGGAGTTCATAAGAGTAATCTGCCTACTTTCGTGTGTGTTTGAAAATTTCCATAACACAAAGTTTGAAAACGTGAAAGAAGGGAAAAAACAATCAGTTTCACAGTGAGGCAAACAATACAGGCGACATAACCTTTGTACTGGATGGAATAGTGTCCCCCCAAAATTCACCTCCACCCAGAACCTGTGAATGTGACCATATTTGGATATAGGGTCTTTGTAGAGGTAATCAGGTTAAGCCGAGGTCATACTGGATTAGGGTGGGCCTTAAATCCAACATCACCGGGGTTATAAAAAGAGGGAAATTTGGACACAGACACAGAGACTCAGAAAGAACGCCACGTGAAGATGGAGGCAGATGTTGGAGTGATGCAGCTACAAGCCAAAGAACACCAGGATCACCAGGAACCATCAGAAGCCATGTGAGAGGCATGGAACAGATTCTCCCTCGGAGCCAACACAAGGAACTAACCCTTCCAACAACTGCACGTCTGACTTCTGGCCTCCACAACTGTGACAGGATAAATCTCGGTTGTTTTAAGCCCCACAGTTCGCGGTATTCTGTTACAGCAGCCCTAAGAAACTATTACAAATACGTTCATGCTTTTCTATTCCTAATACCAGCCTGGAGAATTATCCTAAGAATGTCGTTAAAAAGAAAAAAAAGTGAAAGAAGAAAGTTTTGATGGCAAAGGAGTTATTTGCACTCCACTGAAAATATTAAAATATTGAAAGCTACCTAAATGCCAAATAATAAGAAACTGATTTTGCAAATCACATTATTAACTCAAGAAATATAGTCTCTGCACAGGGATGGTTCAACATCCGCAAATCAATTATCGTGATACACCACATCAACAAACTGAGGAATAAAAACCACATGATCATCTCAATAGATGCAGAGAAGGCATTTGACAAGATCTAACAGCCATTTATGATAAAAACTCTGAACAAAATGGGCATAGAAGGAAACTACCTCAACATAATAAAGGCCATATATGACAAACCCATAGCCAACATCATACTCAATGGGCAAAAACTGAACACCATCCCCCTGAAAACAGGAACGAGACAAGGATGCCCTCTATCACCACTCTTATTTAACATAGTATCGGAGGTCCTGGCCAGAGCAATCAGGCAAGAAAAAGGAATAAAAGGAATCCAAATAGGGAGGGAAGAAGTGAAACTCTCGCTGTTTGCAGACGACATGATCTTATATATAGAAAACCCCAAAGAATCCATTGGAAAACTGTTAGAAGTAATCAACAACTACAGCAAAGTTGCAGGGTATAAAATCAATTTGCATAAATCAGTAGCATTTCTATACTCCAGTAATGAACCAACAGAAAAAGAACTCAAGAATACAATACCATTCACAATCGCAACAAAAAGAATAAAATACCTTGGGGTAAATTTAACTAAGGAAGTGAAGGACCTATATAATGAAAATTACAAGGCCTTTCTGAGAGAATTGGATGACGACATAAGGAGATGGAAAGACATTCCATGTACATGGATTGGAAGAATAAACATAGTTAAAATGTCCATTCTACCTAAAGCAATCTACAGATTCAACGCCATCCCAATCAGAATCCCAAGGACATTCTTTACAGAATTAGAACAAAGAATCCTAAAATTCATATGGGGCAACAAAAGACCCCGAATTTCTAAAGCAATCCTGAGAAAAAAGAACAAAACAGGAGGCATCACAATCCCTGACTTCAAAACATACTACAAAGCTACAGTAATCAAAACAGCACGGTACTGGTACAAAAACAGGTGCACAGATCAATGGAACAGAAGTGAAAGCCCAGAAATAAAACCACACATCTATGGACAGCTTATCTTTGACAAAGGAGCTGAGGGCATACAATGGAGAAAAGAAAGTCTTTTCAACAAATGGTGCTGGGAAAACTGGAAAGCCACATGTAAAAGAATGAAAATTGACCATTCTTTTTCACCATTCACCAAAACAAACTCAAAATGGATCAAAGACCTAAAGGTGAGACCTGAAACCATAAGGCTTCTGGAAGAAAACGTAGGCAGTACACTCTTTGACATCAGTATTAAAAGGATCTTTTCGGACACCATGCCTTCTCAGAGAAGGGAAACAATAGAAAGAATAAACAAATGGGACTTCATCAGATTAAAGAGCTTCTTCAAGGCAAAGGAAAACAGGATTGAAACAAAACAACAACCCACTAACTGGGAAAAAATATTTGCAAGTCATATATCTGACAAAGGCTTAATATCCATAATATATAAAGAACTCTTGCAACTCAACAACAAAACATCAAACAACCCAATCAAAAAATGGGCTGGAGACATGAACAGACATTTCTCCAAAGAAGATATACGGATGGCCAATAGGCACATGAAAAGATGCACATCATCGCTGATCATCAGGGAAATGCAAATCAAAACTACACTAAGATATCACCTTACACCCGTTAGAATGACAAAAATATCTAAAACTAATAGCAACAAATGTTGGAGAGGTTGCGGAGAAAAAGGAACCCTCATACACTGCTGGTGGGAATGCAAACTGGTGCAGCCACTATGGAAAACAGTATGGAGATTCCTCAAAAAATTAAAAATAGAACTACCATACGATCCAGCCATCCCACTACTGGGTATTTATCCAAAGAGCTTGAAGTCAGCAATCCCAAAAGTCCTATGTACCCCAATGTTTATTGCAGCATTGTTTACAATAGCCAAGACACGGAAGCAACCTAAGTGTCCAGCAACAGACGAATGGATAAAGAAGATGTGGTACATATATACAATGGAATACTACTCAGCTGCAAAACAGAACAAAATCATTCCATTTGCAATAACATGGATGGACCTTGAGAGAATTATGTTAAGTGAAATAAGCCAGCAAGAGAAGGATAATCTGTGTATGACTCCACTCATATGAGGAATTTAAAATTATGGACTAAGAACAGTTTAGTGGATACCAGGGGAAAGGTGGGGTGGGGGGTGGGCACAAAGGGTGAAGTGGTGCACCTACAACACGACTGACAAACATTAATGTACAACTGAAATTTCACAAGATTGTAACCTATCAGTAACTCAATAAGAAAAAAGAAATATAGTCTCTGAAAAACGTAAAAACTGCAGCAACTTGGAAAACTGGACATGAAATACTGTTAATATAATATAATCATATTATTAATGCAATTACATTAATCTGAGTCTACAATTACTATGGAACTGTGTTCATTTGATTAAACATAGGAAAGAAACACAGAGAAATGAATACAGTCGTGTCACTTGACGGGGATACATTCTGAGAAATGCGTTGTTAGGTGATTTCATTGTTGTCCGAACATCACACAGTAATGGACTTACACAAACCTAGATGGTATAGCCTATTGCACACTGAGGCTATAAATGTTACTAATCTTATGGGAGCACCATTGAATACGCAGTCCACCATTGACCTCCCTGTCATTACGCGGCTCATGACTATGACTGTACAATTTAGGGGAATATTCTAGCCCATAGGTTACACAGGGGTTAGCTTCCTAGCCGGGGTTTAAAACCACATTGCTCCATCCTTAGCTGGCTGACTGCAGACAATCAACTTCTCAGCTTCTGTTTCCTCTTTAGAAAATTTGGGCAATACCACCCATCTTTGTGTTTCTCACACTCTTTTGACCATATATACAGTAACATACAATTTACGTTGTGACTTAGTACAAACACAAAAGTATATTTAACTGGAAAAAACGTTTCAGGAAGCATTGCTCGCCCTAAGTGAGCATGTCTACTGATACCTTCTATTCCTTTTTTTTTTTTAATTTAAATGCTCTCATGACCAACCTGCAACATGAAGAATGCTCACCCACCTCATTGAGTCCATCTATCAACATAAATGTCACAAGAGACATACTTAATAAGAGATAAATATTTCTATTTGGGTGGTATAAATATTTTAAAATTTCATTTAACATTCATATTTTTTAAAAATTTCAGCTAACCATCAGTTTCTACTCAACCATTCAACAAACGTTTATAAAATACCTCTTTGGGGCAAGGTACCACGTTAAAGTGCAAATACAAATAGGACAAATTCTCACCCACGGAAGAGTTTAAAATCTCATGAGGAACTGAGATACTGACACACTTAACCACAAGAAAACACAGTTGCATGTCATGGACCTTAAGAAGTTCAGAGGCCGGGCTCCATATTGCACAACTCCAGTGGGAGCCACGCACGTAGACAATTACAGAGCATTCTGGAGCACAACTTAGGTTTCCTTCCACATGAATGGTTCCTCTGCCCTGTGATACGAATCAGGGAGCAGGTTACGGTGCCAGTGGCAGGAGATTGCTTTTGAAGAATGGGAAGGACAAAGGAACTAACGTGCAGTTCTTGGGGAAACAGCATGCAGGGGAGCCCAGGCGAAGCAAAGGGAGGAGGCAGCAGCTCATGAGAAATGTCTGCCAGCAAGCATAACAGGAGAGTCTAACTCAAGTCCACAGTACAACACAGGGAAATGGCAAGAGACGTCTGTTGGAAAGGCAGGGAGAAGCTGGATCCTACAGGATAAACATCCCAGGATAAAATGAGGAACAAATACAGAAGGCCATTCTACAGGACTAGAAGTTGTGTTCTAGGAAGACAGATGTGTGTGGGATCAACAAGGGGAAGAGGGTGAAAGTAAAGAGAAAATTGACAACAACAAAGATGTACTGAGGACCTAAATGCGGCTCTTACAGAGTGACTCGCCAGACGGCTGCTGTGGTGGTCCAGGGAAAAGGCAGGAATGAAGAACAGATGGAGAGGATGTTGCTATTAGCGAGAAGTCAGCACTGATTCATTCACTAACTAGAAACAGAACAGGGGCACGAGGCACAAGGAAGAGGAAAGACCACAACAGAGTGGGGTGGACCGAAATAGGAATCACTTCCTTTCCACCCACATGTCTCTTCTCCCTACTGTGGCCTCAGAGGGTATGATGGTCCACATCACATCCCCTCACTTCTGTGGCCGTAGCTGGCTGGCTGACCAGTTGTGGACAACCAATCAAAGCAGACCCAATCAGGTGGCCTGCCCTGGGAATCTTGGGGTCCTGCAAGGGTGGTAAGGCCCTGGCTGAGCAGTCAGGGAGACTGCAGATCTGAAACCAGATGCTAGGGGGTGCAGAAAAGGGAGAATGAAGCAATTGCACAAAGACAAGTGAAGAGAGGCCACAAAGCTCCAAAAAAGGCAGACGCCACAGCTGCCTCTATATTGGTCATTCTGTATTTCCCACCACTGAGAATGCTCTACATCCTTTCAGAAAATCCCCGTGAATTGGAGCCAGGGGGTGCATTCAGCAACTATTTAATGCACGCCTATTTTGTCCCTGGCATTGTGCTATACATGTACCACATGGAGTAAGCTCTTCCCCTGTTACTGAAAGGTTCCTGATTAAGATGCAAGGTAAAAGAAGTTAAAAGGAAAAGCATGATAAACCTTCCCACTGAGCACAGACACTGCCCCAGAACCCTTCTCAGCTAGTGCTCTGGACACCTCTCTTTTAAGTGCATTTTCCTTCCTTCCAAAAAAAAACACACTGATTTGGAAGACATCAACCCAGAGGGAACAATGGAAAGATATTGCAGTGAATACAATTTCCCAGGAAGTGAATACAGAAACAGAAGGATATAGGACTGAAGCAGGACTCACATTCAGGAAATGGCAGGCAAACGTCAAGCCCCAACTTCAGTTCTCAGCTTAGGTCCCCTTCCCTGCTGGACCCCAGAATGAGGATGCTGCTCCTACTCTGTGACCCACTGCATGGGGGCCCTGCCTCTGCTGGCCAAGTGACCCCACACAGCTTTCTCGACCTCTGCTCTAGCACGGAAGTGCCTGGAAGGAAGGAGTACATCTTGTTGCCTGTTGATTCCCAGTACATCACAGGCTCCTCGTTTGTAGATTGAATGAAAGAAGACTACTTGGAAAAGGAAGCAATGTATAAGAAGAGCTAGAAGAATGCCAAGTGACAGAAAACAAAGGAGGCAGGAAAACATCAGCCCAAAAGAAAAGTAGGGTGAAGTTCAAAAAATATGTATTGATTTAACATCCGAATAGAGCATGATAACCACTTCCAAGCCCAAATGGCAGAATGGGGGGGGTTATATAGGTGACTCAAGAAGTGTCAGACAAACAATTTAAAGATAGACTTGAAGATTTGACAGAGGATTGGAGAGGTATGTGGCAAACACAGCATAAAGCTTCGTCCTATTTGCCCCACTTGCCTTCATAGCCACTGTCTGAAGAAGTGGAAGACCCAGATTCCTGCTTTATGTTGGAAGAAAAGGTCACTTCAGAGTCAGCTTGATCATCCCCAAGTAACCCACTGGCTTCTTCTATCCTCCAGTGCTCTGTGTTCTGTTGACTCAGGATGTCACACTTCATCTTTTCCATTGCTGATATAATCATATCTGCAACGTAAAAGTGGGCATTTTCCTGTAGAAAAAAAATTATCAGCTAAATACTTGCAAGAATAATCAAAGTTTTTTCATTGAAGGTAAATTAGATTGAAAAATCAAGAATCTATACTTAAATGGAGTTAATGCATAGAAATAAAAATGTTCATTTAACCGAGTTATCATAGGTCATTACTGGAAGTATAGCCCACATCTTCCAGAGACATTAGATTCAGCCTACTGTAACCAACAGACAACCCAAGTTGAATTTCTTGTGATATAAAACCCCAGGTTGGTGCTGGCCCAAAGGGAGACATCATTCCTCAGTCATGATAAACCTTCCCACTGGGCACAGACATTGCCTCAGAACCCTTCTCAGCTAGTGCTCCCGGCAGCCTCTGCCAACCAAATGCTGAAATGAAACCTATTTGCCATGCCTCAGCAAGTGGAGCTGACAGACTGAAATCAGAACAGCACTCTCTAAGTGGTTAACAGTCTCTGCGGTTTTAAAAGAAAAAACGAGAAAATCTGTTCACCTTTTCTACATCGACAGGGAGCACAAAGGCGTCCGGTGAGAAGGAATTCAAAGAAGTGCTTCTTCCACTGGCTTGAACAGCACCTGCCAATACAGCAAGTTATTAAAAATGGAGAAAAAGAAGTTCCAAGATTATCTAAGAAAACAAAACAATTCCAGGGAGTGTTTTTTTTTTTTTTTAAATAGAACAATTCTAGAACAAATTAGGATGACAGAAGAAGAAAGACCCTTCTGGTGGTGGGCCTCACAGATATTGCCTTAATGGTGGTCATTTCTCAAGATGCTGTGGGGCAACTTGGGAGGAATCCTCAAAGAAGGCATGGGAGAGCCACAGGAATGAGGAGACCAGCGAGGCAAAGAGAGTAGCAAGAGAAGAGGATGGTGGAAACTAACTGAAGGAGACGGAGGAGGGTGAGATGGAACAGCCAAGAATCAGAGCCGTAAGAATGACAGGATCACTTCTCCAGCTCACTGCCATCGGCCCAAAACTTCCTGTTTACAGAGACAAAATCTATCTGAAAATGGTCAGTCTTGCTTCTCTAAAAATGGTCTTCCTCTAGTTAAAAACAAGAAGAAACTGCAGAGGATATATTCAGCTGACTCATCCATTCTGCATCCTTAGGCCACTCCATTACTGGCAGTGAACACCAGCAAAACAAAAATGACTTCTGTCATGTGATCTCTTATTGCAGCATCTAAGGCAATGTTTCTGTGAGAGCCATAAGAGCTGAGTTGTCCCAACCTGCTAAATTAGAACAACATGCTATAGACGTCTCGAGGATTATACAGCTCTCAGGGTGACAAACAGCTGCAAGCAGAATCACTCAATCCTCGCCTCATCTTCAGGGGAGCAGCTGTTGTGTGGAAAACGCTGCACCTCTCGGCTTCAGAAGCCACCTGGGGTGGGCAAACTTTTTCTGAAAAGGACTAGGTAGTAAATATTGTCGTATCTGAGGGCCATACAGTATCTGTTGCAACTACTCAGTTCTGCCACTGTAGTAAGAAAGCAGCTATAGACAAAAACAAACGCAACTTTATTTGTACAATCAGGAGGCTGGCCGGATTCGGCCGGCAGGTCATGATTTGCAGACCCTGAGTACAGAGGAGAAAGCACAGAGAAGAACCAGACCGAGGGGATTCTAGTCCCACTCCCCACGCACCAGCTGTGCCTCTGCATTAAAATTTCCTCACCCCTTAAACTAGGATAATCATCTAACAGGAGACCGAAGGAGATAAGGAATATCAAAGTGTTTTGTGGATGAGTAGAACCTGCACAAATAAAAGGGACTGTAGAATTGTTTCCTGGAGCCTCAGGAAATGCTTACAGGCTCCGCTGGTCTTTCCCCATTGGATCATCTAGAAAAGGAAAGCCCTGCTGTTGCCCGTTGAGATGCAACAGTCACAGGACAATCCCACGAGTTAGTGGCAAACGCCTGTTCTCCCCATGGCTGCCTCACACCAAAGAAAGAGAGAACCTGATCACTCAAGGTTCTTTTTTTCATCCCATGGAATGAACCCCCTTACCACATTTAAGAGATACTCTCAAAAGACTGAATGGTTTTTAAAGGTACTTAGACAAAGTTACAGGATAATTTTAAATTGTAGAACCACTTCCTGGATAATGATACAACAAATGATTTCAGGCAGGGGTACACTAGGCCCTAACGATCATCTTCTGTCACTTTATAACTTGTGGTGGTGCTGGTTTGTGGAGGAGACGACTTTCCCTTTTCTCTGAGTTCTCTGCACTCGCCTCTGTGAGACAATCTGGCGGGTGACCAGTCTCTTACGTACCAACCACTAAATTGCAAGTCATTCTTTTCCTGGGAACTATCTGGGTAGGTAAGTTAAAAGACAGAAAAAAAGCCTCTAATCAGAGTGTGTCATTTTGCTCAAATCTGGTTCTTACCTCAAAATTACCTCATTGAAAGTTTGTCCAAAATCTGCTACTCTTAAGCTATGAATAATACGTTAAAGATTGTCATCATCTTCAACTTTTCAAAAGTTTCCAACAGAACAACAGACCCTATATTTTAGGAAAGGGAGTGGGCTGGTTCCTGCTAGTGACAAATAAATAAATACACACACACAGGCAGGCAGCCAGATTGAAAACTGTTCTGAAAGAAAAAACTTCATTGACTATTTGAACCAGGGTTCTACCAGAAATATAAATCCATGCAAGACGTGAATATAACCTAACGAATATTTAAAAATAAAATAAGCCTGCCACAAATTATAACAACACCCGTAGCTAACTCATTGGCTCCTTAAGTGGTATTTTGCAAGGATTATCTCATTTGAGGAATTTCAGTATTTTAGGAATATGTGCATTACCTCATAGCAATGGCAGCCCTGGTTTTAATAAAAAAAGGTTTCGTATAGTCTTTGGGGTAATTGTGGTTGTTGTTTTTAAATCTTACTATTTTCTATTCACTCTGTCCAGGTAAATATAACAGGTGAGGTGAGTCTATCTCCTACGTAAGCAGTGGTGTGAAATGGAGCCCCTCGAACTGTCTGGAAACACCTTCCCCTGCCATACCGAATGGAGAGCACTTCAGAGGCTCTCCCTTGCAGACCATTTAATGAGCTGGAAGTTCCTGAAGGCACACACCAGCTCAAAGATGGCAGGTGGCACTGAGTATCAATTAAGTTGAGCTAAGATGACATTCCCCTGCAGTCGAAGGAGAAAGGAAATCTTGATTTCACCCATCATGACAGTCCAGGTGGCTGAGCCAAAGACAATATTAAATGAGCTAATGCACTGGCTTCTGGTCAAAGTGGAAACCCATGACCTTTTTTTCTCGTGAGGAAGACAGTACGGCAGCTTTAGACTAAGCCAAAGCAAGCGTGCGCACAGACAGGAATGAGGGAAGTCCCCAACTAAAGTTACCTTCATCAGCCGAAGCTGTCAGGTGGGAAGGCTTGAAAAAAGCATTGTCAGCCTCAGCATTGTCAGGACATGGGGAAGTGGCCGAAATCTTGGAGCTTGTGAACAGAGGCTTCTGAGGAGAGCGTCCTGGGAGCACTGCCCGCTCTTCCGTGGAGGTACAAGAGAAGTCACTGCTCTTTTCACCTGAGCCCCGGGCCAAGGAGCTGCCCATGGAGTCCGCGGCATCCTCAGAAAATGATGTCTCCATCATGGATTCCCCAGGGGACAACGGTGAAGGGCCCAAGGCAGAGGCAGTATCCCCCAGAAAGTGGCTCCCACTGTTCCCCACTGTTGGCACCTGGAGGGACAAATCCTGCAGCTGCTGCTGCACACACTGGGGGTTGACCCAGGCAGCTCTGGGCCTCGTGAACCTCACGTCTGATTGGCAAGGCGGGTGGTCATTGTCCAGGAGGCTGGGCGAACCATCAGCGTCGACAAAGTCATCACTGACCCCTTGCCAGCGGTCCACAGGAGAATCCTGCTGGTCCCTAGACTGTGACACCATCTTTTCACGCTCAGGGCTGGTGTAAATTCTGTTGTACGACTGGATTAGGGCCTTGAACTCACCGCGTGGCCAGCTGGAGGGCTGGAGAGCTTATCTGCAATAAGCAAGAATCATTCTAGATAAATAAGGGCTCAAGCACATTTTTAACTCCAAATTCTTTTGAGGAGCAACAAACAAAAAAATTATATAGTTTGTACTTTGCCCTACACAACACAGTAAATTCCACTTGGATTTACAACAAATAAATAAATCAGCCATAAAACTAGCAGCAAAAATAGGGGCATGATACGAGGAGAGGAAAGGGTTTTCAAAGCATAAAAATAATTGAAGATTATTTTTACATAAGGATAAAGTCATATAAGGATGATGCTGATAAAACAAATAAAAATGTAAGACATCCATGCATTATTCCAATGAGATTAAATGTCAAACCCCAAATGGGAATACTATCTGGATGTAAAGACACATTTTCATAATTTATTATTTTTATTTAATTTGTGTTTGTATTTCAACAAAGAAGACAGGTGGCAAGTGAAATGAGGACAACCAATAGCACTAAAAACTTTGTTTTGTATAACATATTAGCTTATCATACTGATTTATATTATAGTAGCAGTATAAATTAATGATTAGCTTATAACATCTAAGGGACACACTGTGAATCTAAATCTATCTTTAAAATGGTGCGCTCACTTTAAGCTCAGTTTTTAGCTTTAGTATATAAGGCCGTGATTAAAATTTTGAGAGCCACACAAATCAGAAGCACTCTGGTCACTGTAATTACAGGCCCCACACATGTTTCTTTCCACTGTTCTCCCACTGTCCTTCATGCTGTGAAGCTCAAAGCAACCTTCAACAGCAAAAGCAAGGGCAGTAGGGGGAAGGCCTAGAGACAGAAGCAGTCTGCTTAGGTGTGTTTAGCCTTAAGGAAAGGCGGAGTATGCTCCTCCCCAGAAGTGAGTTTGAGATTTTGGAGTCAGTTCCAGGGCTTAAAACACTACCATTGTAAGTGTAGACGGCTCCCACATTCCCGAGCACTCTCTGTTCCTGACCTCCCACTGAACTCCGGGCTAGCACATCTTACTGCCTATTTCACATGTGTCCGTGGGGTACAGCAACCTGATACGTTCAAAACAGATGCTCATTCCCCCACACCTGCTCCTCCCTGGTTTTCCCCATCTCCGGAACACACCTCCCAGTTGCTGAAGCCCAAAATCTAGGAGTCATCGCTGATCCTATCTTTCCCAAGCTCTCCCTCTTTAACCCATCAGCAAGTCGATACCTATAGCTACCACCCTCGTCTAAGTCACCATCTTCTCCCATCTGGACCTCCTGCCATCTTCCCAATGGTCTCCCTGCTTCCACTCTTGCATATTTAAAATCAAGAGTTATTCAGGGAGATCTTTTATAAACCTGAATCAGATGGCATTCCCCTAATCAACGCCCCCACCATAGCTTCTCACCAAATCTGGAATAAAATCCAAAATCGTTACCTTGTCCTTAAGGTATGACATGATCCTGTCCTGCACACCTCTCTCTCTTATCTTCGTCCACCCTCCGTAAGTCCTGAGCACGCGGCAAGCTCTGGAGTCCGACAAGCTCTTGCCCGCCCTAACGGCGCTGTTCTAATCCCTCTGCCTAAAACGCTCTTCCCCCAAATGATCTTGACTCTGACTTGTTCCTGTCTGGTTGCATGCCCTGGTTTATGAATTACTTCCTCAAAGAAGTCTTTCTTAAGTATCTTTCTTAAAGTAGTTCCCCGGTTACTCCTGGTCACATCACATTGCTTAATTTTCATCATAGTAGTTCTCACTTCCTGACATTCTTTTGCTCCTTACTGTCACTCCTCCCCAACCCTCCATCCCCCCACCCACAAACTCTAAGAGAGCATGGGCCTTGTCAGTTCTCTGCCAGGCCACAGAGTTGCATATGGGGTTCAATAAAAGTTACGGATTGAATGGACAAATCCAAGCAAGTGGAAATAAAGCCAGGAGCTAGAGAACAGACTTCTCTAGTAGAGACAACTGCTCTGTTACTGTGGCATAATTATTCATACAGGGATACAAGCGAATCCATGGTTCCTAAAAATATGAAATTTTTCTCACTTGACACTTACAAATAGACCGAAAGAGGGTACATGTGAAAATTGTACTAACAATCCTTGGGTTTTCTTGATTTGGGGGCCTTCCATTCCAGGTCATAGCTTTTGGAGTGATGTAGAGATATATATATAGGCATCCTGAAAACAGTGCACAGCCTCCAAGGCCCCAGTGACAAAACGCCCCAGGATACGGTGATAAGTGCCAGACTCATTACCCCGAAGTGCTTCATCTTCCTTCTCCTGACCTCAAATCCCACCTTGTGCCCCAATTTCTCTTTGTCACACATCTTTTCCTCTCCAATAAGTTTAGGTGCTATAATTACAAAAGGAAACCAGGACTATGGTTTTATAAAATGTCCAAAACACAGAGGCCCAGAGTAAAAAATGAAGCACTTCCATTGCACCAAGCCCCACCAATCCTACTTCATTCCAAGAAATAACATTGCTAATCATTTGATTCCTTCTAGATCTTTTTCTATGAGTTAACACACATACATCAGATCAGAGATATGCTTTGTTTTCTTTTTTATACACACACACATGGGATCATACTGGACATATTCTATAACGTCCCTTCTTTTTCTATTAACGATGTGTCTTGAGGTTTTCTATCATTCTTCTTAACTACCTTACCACTTTCTGTAGTGTAAATGTATCATAATTTATTTAGCCAGACTCTTACTGATGGAAACATTTTCAGTTTCTCACTATTATAAAATATACAGCAATGAACATCTTTGTTTATATTGCTTTTTGTTGACTTTCTTTTACTAGATCTTTTCTCTTTCTAGTTCCAATTTTACCTCTGAGTCCATAGCTCAGGATAATCTCACTATTTCCAAGAGAATGACATTATGTAAGACACATGTTACGTTCAATTCTCTACACGTCATATCTGTTTTTATGTGTGGGAGATGATACAGATGTGAAATCACATGAAAAATACACAGCCTCAAACAAATAGTAAGTAATAGTGATCTCTTTGTTTTTAACAAACAGATTAAAGTCAATAGTTCAAAGAGAATGACGTTACTTATGAGCCTCCCACATAAGGAATTGACTTAACCGCATTGAGCAAAAATAGACTTCCTTATAAAAAGTAACCTTTAGAAGCAGGTGCTTGCTCCACTCCTTCTAAAAGGGTGTTCTTGCTTCACATGAATAACCAGCAAGTGCTGGCTTTGCCAGGTTATAAAATGGGAAGATTTTAGAGCTGGAATAGGCCCACAGAGATTCAAAGCCATGTCTAAGGGCACAGTTGGATAGTGGCAGAGAGAGGATGACAAGACAAGTTGGACACTCATTAAGGAGCATGAGTTTCTCTGAGAGGCAGATTGACACAGAGGAGTGAGCAATGACTGGAAACAAAGTCCAGGCCCTAGGGATAGGAGGTCAACATCTCCATGTCTTGATCTTTGGGGCAACAGATAATTCATGAGATACCATCATACGGTTGCTGGTTGTGTTGCTTGTTGCCACATCACTTGTAGTCTGTTAGTCAATGAAACAAATGTTTATTGAGCATCTACTACAAGACTGGCATTGTTTTTGTTTTGGTAGCACTGGAGCAGCCGTAGTGACTAAAATCAGTGTCCTGCCCTCCGGTAGCTTACATTTTGGTGGACGGGAGATAGTGACTAAACACCCACATTCATATATTTCAGGAACTAATAGGCCGTGGGTAATATGGGTCTAAGCAATACTTGGCATCTTCCCAAAGTGCATCCCATTGTCATTAATGGGGTCCTTTGAATCAAAGACCTTTGGGCACTAAGATAAAATCCATCCAAAACATTCTAAAGGAAGAAAAATCAAGTTGCAAAGCTTACCATCATTTCTATTGAGGGTAAGCATAGGCCAGGTCGCTAGGCAACGTGTATGCAGCAGCCAAGGCCCTGGACAAAGGAGAATCCAGAACTCCCTCTGCCACGGTATTCTGGATGGGTCTCTTCCCATCAGAGTCAGTGGTCTCGTCAAGAATAACTGCATCACTAGGGCCACCGCAGAGCCACAGCATCAGTCACAAAGACGCAACCTCTGCAGGAGGAGTAAATGATTCAGTTGGGCCTGAGCCACCAAGATCTCTATAGTCACCTGGCAAAAGTCTTTCAGACCATAAGCAGCCAGCACTCTGATGGCAGACAAGCAGCTTTAGCTCCTAATACCCCTAACAATCTTAAAGTTCTTCCATGGATAGACACCAGCATGTCGGATTTAGGATTCAGGATTTTCTCTGCCCCCATACTAACTGCTAACTGAATACATAATTGGAAGCATCAGAGTAACATCTCAACCTAAATGTCACCTTCTCAGGGAGGTCTCCTGGGTCACCCTATAAATAATGGCAACTGCCCCTCCCCAATACTTCCTCTCCCCCTTCCAAACTCTATTTTTCTCCTTACTCCTTAGCACTAATCCTCATTTTTTATATTATTAGTGCCATCGAGTTGATTCCAACTCCTAGTGACACTGTGTCCAGCAAAGCAGGACCCTGCCTGGTCTTTTTGCACCATCCTCTCCCCTTCCAGCGCTATATTAGACAATGCTCCACTGCTATTCATAGGGCTGTCATGGCCAACATTTTTGGCAGTGGGTGGCCAGCTCTTTTTTCCTCTTCCTAGTCTGTGTTAGTCTGGAATCTCTGCTGAAACCTGTCCACCCTAGGTGACCCTGCTGGTATCTGAAATATCAGTGGCATAGCTTTCAGCATCACGGCAAAATGCAGCCACCACAATATGACAACCAACAGACATGTGGTGTGGTTCTCTGACCAGGAAACCAAAAAACTCTAGGCCCTGGTGGTGAGAGGGCCAAATCTTAACCACTAGACCACCAGGGCTGGCTAAAATCCTCATTTTATTTAACCTCAATGAACAACACCCACTAGAATGTAAAATCTATGAGGACAATTTTTAAAAAAATTTATTCTGGACACTGCTCTGTCCCTCAGAACCTAGAACAGGGGCACATAGTAGGTGCTCAATAAATATATTCTTTAAGTGTATGAATGAAAGATTGAACAGCAAATGAACAGGACCTAAGCATAGTTACATTGGTTATTTCTGTCAAGAACAGGTGTCATCCTTTGGAAGATATTGGAGATCACAACCTAAAATGTCTGCCAACCATTTTCTTAGAATAAAGGATGTCAGAGAATAGAAATCACACACAAAAGTTGAGGGTGAAAGGTAAAATTCATTATTATCAATTTTACCGTGTCTTATTGAGCATGCCCACTATCAACAAATGCAAGCGAACCTCAAAGTCACTCGATCTGTAAGCATAGGATGTGAGCTGTTTGGTTAACACAGTTCCCCAGAACCTCTTCCCATCTTTCTGTATCTACTTCTCTTCACGCTTTGACTTTAAACAAAGGCTCACATCCCCAAGGATGTTGACAGACTGAAACTATCACATATCAAACAGAAACCATTAAGATGCCCAATAATGCAACTCCACAGCCTCCACAACTGTGATGAGAAATCAGAGTAAACTGGAATTTTCACACAGTTGCACCTACTCCACAGCATGTGCTGAACACTGTGTTCTAACACTAAAAGCACCAGGAAGGAAACAGGGCCATATTGCAATGGTGGCTGGTGGCATCACCTGGACTCCGGTCTGACCAACTTAACCTCTGGCAATGACCTGATCTGCTGTCAGAAGACACAGAGGAAGAACAGAAAGCAATTAAGAGTAACAGGTAGGGTGGGGTGAGAAGGGGAAGACCCACTGATGACAAAGATCAAGGAACCTCAGATATTTTGCCTAAGAAAACTGCAGAATTGCCCAAGACACACAAATGACTCACTTCCTATGGTCACGGTGTGTGTCATACTTAGCACTCTCATTCTACACAATGAGAACTCGAAATATTTCAGGTGTCATTATGCCAATTTGGGAACTGAACTGGAGACCATTAGGGACTTGCCCAAAGTCTCACCATTAGTAATTAGCGAATGTAGAACAAAAACAAAAGCTTGCCACCTGATCCAAAGCTCCTTCCACTGGTATTTCCATGTCTCATTTGGGCTGAAATTAGCAGGATATTTTCAATGTCATTAGCAAAGTAATTTTGAAATGTTTCCCATCAGATTTGTCACAAAACATAGGATTAAGAATCACACTGCCATACTTGATTCCATGTCTTTAGAACAGTTGTTCCCAAAATTTTATGATTTCATCTTCCTATTTGTAAAAAAAAGAAAATCTTTGCACATACATCTCCAATGTAGGACTACTTATTTATAAATCTTACAGATACATAACTATTTCAAAACATTATGTAATTACAAAGCATACACGAAAACAGCATTTTGTTCCTGTTTTCCAGTGAATCGGCTTGTACCCTAAAGATACATACCCTTCACTTTGGGGACCACTGCTCAAGCAATGCTCTACTTAAAACCTTACACATAAAAAACAATAACAAAAAAAGACTTCTACATGAATATAATTAGATAACTCAATAAGACTTAGAAAAAAATATCCTCACAAAAATTTACCCAAAGTAAGGGTAGGTACCTGCACTTGAAAGGTGGCTAGATTCCCATGTCTGGGCAAAATAAAAGGGGAGCTATATTAGAAAACAGATTGGCAGTTCCTCAAATGGTTAAACACACAGTTACCATTTGACCTAGCAATTCCACTCCCGGGTATACACCCAAGATAAATGAAAGCACATATTCACACAAAAATTGTACACAAATGCTAACGACAGCATTATTCACCATTGGAAACCACCCAAATGTCCATCAACTGACAAATGGGAGAGCAAACTGTGCCGCAGCCATACAATGCAATATAATTCAGCCATAATAAGAAATGAAGTGCTAATTCATGCTACAACATGGATGAGCCCTGAAAACATTATACTGAGTGAAAGAGGCCAATCACAAAAGATATTTCATATTTTTTTATATATATAGTTTTTATGAAATGTCCAGAATAGGTAAATCCATAGAGACAGGAAGTAGATTAGTGGTTGCTAGGCAGGGAAGGGGGAAGGATGGAAAGATAGGAGGTGATAGTTAAAGAGTACAGGGTTACATTTTTGAGGTTCTAAATGTTCTAAAATCAACAGTGGTAATGATGGCACATATCTGTGAATAGACTAAACCCACTCAACTGGACATTTTAAATGGGTTAACTGTATGTTATCTCAAACTCAATAATGCTGCCAAAAAAATGAAATGGGAAGAAGTACTCATCTCCCTTCAAAAAGGTCCAGGGAGACTAGAGAGTGCTGGTATTTCACGGGCTACAGGGGTCAAAGGAGCACAGGCTGTGAACAAAGGCACTGAAAGTTAAAAGGGGAACTAGAAAGCAGATAAAGGGAATACTGAATAAATGTACCTAAAGTAGGTATGGAGAAGACAGAGGAAGTAGAAGTGAAAATGTCACAATAGAACCATTTTGAAACAGAAAACAAGGGCTGGTAAAGACAACATCGTCAACATGATGGCTACCTGTAATTGGGCACCGACTGCCAGAGCCTTCACTGGGGCTTCAGGTGTTCATCCTTGTCTCTAAACCAGCACTGAAGGGAGGTTCTGCTGGTCCCAATTTATAGATGGGAAACAAAGTCGAAGAGCTTCCTTATTGTGGTTATGTTTGGTTAAGTGCCCAGCTTTTAGAAATATATAGGGAGAAGTGTAAGTGAACATAAGTGAGGCCATCTTGTCACGCTAAATTACCCTTCCCTAGTTAAAACCCTTCTAGCATGTAATCATTATGACTCACTACACGCTTTCATGATTTTATGGCCCTGATCCTGTGCACATACCCCTGCTGAGGTACTCTGATAGTTTTGTTCTTAACAATCTTAACAAATACTCCTAAGAAACAAGAAGGCCTCCAGGAAAAGGGAACCCCTGTAGAATACTCATCGTCACCGACGGAAGAGAAGAACAAGGAAGGACCCTGGAGTCCACCATCCCTGAAGACTGACATTTCTAAACCCCCTCCTTACTGCCCATGTTCCCTATATAACTGCCTCAAGATTCTGTAATTCTTTAAGATGGTTTTTTGAGACTAGTCTGCCATCTTCCAATTATGCCGGCTAAGTGAATAAAAGCTTCCTTTCTTGATTCTTAACTTGTTGTGATTAATTGGCTCAGATCTCAGCCAACAGACCAAGCCCATTGCTCAGTAACAGAAGTATCTGGAAATGGTTGAAAGAATTTCTTGAATTTGCTTTAAAATAATACAGTGGGAAGTGCCAATGGGGGATATGGATGAAACACTATTGGCCATGTTGATAACTGTTGAAAGTGGGAGAAGGGTACATGTACTATTCTACTTTTTATTTTTGTGGTTTTTGGGGGGTTTTTTTGAGGAAGGTTAGCCCTGAGCTAACATCTGCCACCAATCCTCCTCTTTTTTTTTGCTGAGGGAGACTGAGCTAACTGAGCTAACATCTGTGTCCATCTTCCTCTATATGTGGGACACCTACCACAGCATGGCTTGACAAGCGGTGCCATGTCCGCACCCAGGATCCGACCAAGAGAATCCTGGGTCGCTGAAGTGGAACGTGGGAACTGAACTGCTGTGCCACTGGGCCCACCCCCTGTTCCACTTTAAAGTTTGAAATTTTCCATAAGAAAATTCCCTAAGTAAAAGTATTTTTTTAAAAAGCCCCTTCAACATTTGCTATATCTGTCCATGTGTCCCGAAGTTACCTCTCTGACCTCCCCATCTATTGCCTCTGCACCCCTGCACCCACCACACTCCTCTACTCCCCCATCTTTATTCAAGTTTACCCTCAGATTGAGACTCTTCTCATCACTCTTTTAAAAACTGCATCCCTACGGGTACACACTGTCCTCATTTACTGTCCTATTTTCTCCATAGCACTCTCTTCTGATATCCTACTCATCATCATCAGTTCATAACTAACACTTATATGGCATTTACTATGTGCCTGGAGCTGTTCTAAATTTTCTACACACGCACACACACACACATACACACACACACACACACTTGATTCTCCTAAAAACCTGTGAGTTAGATATAACAACACTATCTTCATTTTACAGATAAGAAACTGAAGCACAGTTAGTAGAAGGAGCCAGTTTCACACCCAAGCAGGCTTTGCTCCTGGGTCCCATTTGTCATTTCCCAGCCTACTGCTACAGATGACAAAAACTCTTCACTCTGAAACTTCCTTTCACATGCTGAGAAGTATTTCTCTTCCACGGTTCACACTTCATGTACCAGCGAGAAATAAAGCACTCACTCAATATGGGATTATGATCACTATTTTGTGGGTGAGAAAACTGAGGCCCAGAAAAAGGAAGTGAAGACCACACAGTGACAAGCTCTGGGTCCGAACTCTGAAACCTCGATCCAGAGCCCTCCGTCTCATCCTCCTGCCACTGTATGTGTGGGATAAAACACAGTGCGGAAGTTAAGAAAAAAACACCAGAGTCCCAATCAAACGCAATTTTTATGCCAATCTGAGAGATATCACTCACTTACTAGCTGTGTGAACGCGGACAAGGCACTTAACCTCCCTGTTCAGTTTTTTTACAGATTGTTGTGAGAACTAAATGAATTGTAACATGCACATCTCAGTCTGCCACACAATATTCTATAAAAGTTAGCTATATTAACACCATCAGTGTTATTTTATAAAGACTTACAGTTCAGTACAAGACAGCACAGTTAAGGAGATCTAGTTTTATTTCCCAAACTCTTAACTGATTCATCTTTCAACTCCTTTTAATTAAAGTGGAAAAACCAATCAGAGGTCTTATTTGGTATCATGAAAAGATACAATATGGCATACAGGCACTAACACGGCTCACGTTTATCATCTCCGGAAGACTGAACATGCTTATCTAAAAAGAACAGCTTAAATTTTAGCAGCAGCACAACCAACCATGTGAATCTCTCCTTTCCATATTAGAAATATGAACCTAAACTTAGTAACAAGGGAAACTATTCAAATTTGTCAATGCTATTATTTGTGCGCCTTCAGATGAGTGGGAGAAAACGTGTTAGCAAGCAAGGTAGTCTTTCTTGAGCTCTTTGCTTATCTACCTGTAAAGAACACTCCGATGGGAATGTTTATTCTTGGATGTTTGTCCTTGGGTCTGACAGAATTCTCCCCGTGTCAGAAAACAAGAACTCCAACGTCAGAGAGCCAATGATGTTTTCGGAGTTAAACGGTGTCATGAAGAACAGTCTCATCAAGTCTATTCCCCCAGGGGCCACGACTCTCACTTTTCTTCAACTTCCGAGCACTTCCCCCGCTTTGCACAAGCCCTAAAGTAGCTGATGAAAAGAGCACAGTTCCTGTCCCTGAGGTCACATGGGGATGGGCAGTTTCCCGTGGTAGTGCAGTGAAGAGGAACCGCAGGGAGAGACTGAGAAACAGACACCTGGGCCACTGTGGACAAGTAATCAGGAAAACGCCAGCCTTCCTGCGAAGCTGCTGCCTTAACTCTGCTCCAGACACGGTTCTGTGGAAAGCCAGGAGGGAAGCGTGGGCAGCAAGATGGTGACACCTGATTCGGTAGAGAACACTGACAAGAGATTTTCACATAGGGAGGTATATGGAGTAGCTATTCTGGTTCAAAGCTGATTCGGCTTGAACTAAAGAAGCCTGACTTACAGCCTATCACACATACACAGTACCTCTGCTTTAACCATTCAAGGAAAGAAGGCCCTCTTTTAAGATAAGAAGGCAAATTACCCCTCCTAGATCCCAGGATCGGTACCACCCTATAGGTAACGACTGTATTAGTTCTTCTAAAATAAATCCCCTTTCTAAGATGTCAGGATCATGTCGACCTGCTCATCTGAACAGAATACCTCTTTGAAACTTTCATGAATGTGTATTCAGAACATGTTTAATGTATGGTCTTTGTTCTAAAAAGGTGTAAAACTGTACTGAAACCCATGCTTCTCAGGAACCCTTTCTCCCTTAGTGGAAAGTGCCTTCCCAGGTCATGACCCTCAGCCTGGCCCAAGTAAAACTCATCTTCTCTCTCTTATCTATAGAATGGTTATTGGTTGTTCTGCTCGGACAGCACACTTTACACTTTTCAAAACACCTCCACCCAGAGAGGTTGGGCAGGAGTTATCCTCCCACTTCACACGCAAGCAAACTGAAGTCCAAAGAAGTTTCTTGACTTGCCAAGACCTCACAGCTATTCGGCCTCAGGATAGAGTCTAAGAAACCCATGTATCCCAATCCCCAGTTCCCTACCGAAGCTTTCCCACTGCATCTTCAATTCAAACATCCTTCCAAATTCCACTGTAATAACACAGTAAGGACAGCTCTTGAATATACCCTTTCCTTTGTCTTAACCCTCATTTAGGGCTAAGTAACCCCTCTTCTGAAGGTTCTCCACATTCTCGACGCTGAAGGCATCAATTTCGCAGGCGCTCGGTGGCAAACCGCCTGGTCAGACGGGCGGGGTGGCGGGGACAGGCAGCAACCCGCTCTCCCGCTGCCTCCAGTGGACTTCACAGCGGCGCTCAGACCAAACACGGCGCCGCGCTTCACGCTCCAACCTAGCTCGATTAAGGAGCAAAGTTTGTTGGTTTAGATTTTGCCACCAGATATCCACAGGTTTGGGTGTGTTAAAAGGGAGTCCTCCGGGGGCCTTCGCAGTCTGTGTGCGCGCTTTTGGGGAACCGAGAAAAGCCACTGAGTCCGGAACACAGCGCCTGGGACCACGCGAGGCGCTCACTGAGAGTGGCCCTGCACTCTCCATTGCAAGTCAACTCCATAAAAATCCGCCACCGCTGCCAAGGAGCCCCTGCCTACATTCTCCAGGGGGCCATCGACACTGCCCTGACCTAGCCGGGATGCCCCCGGTCTCTGCTCCGCGCGAGCCCCTCTGGCGCCCTCCCCCCACCCGCTCTCCCGCTGCCTCCCTCTCCTCCCCGCTGCGTCCGGCTCCGCTCGCGCCCCCAGCCCCGCCCCGGCTCACCAGGCGGAGGGCAGCTGCGCCAGGTGAGCGCGGCTCCTGGCAGCGTGGCGAGGTCACCGCGCTCCCCAGGGGCGGAGGGAGGGAGGGAGGGAGGAGAGGGAAGCGGCGCCCGAGGCCGCCAAGCCACCGCCCCCACCTCCCCCTGCCCCCATCCCTGGCTACTGGCGCAATCGGAGAAGCTCCGCAGGGAAGCGAGGAGCCGATCCAGGCTTGCTGCTCGCGGGGAGAGGCCGAGGACGCGAGCTGGAGGGAACTTAGGCCTCCCTCGCTCCCCGCGTCCCGCTACCGTGCCCCCTGCCCCCACTCCGCAGGGCCCTGGGCGACGCGAGCTGGGGAGAGCCGGGAGCAGCAGTGCGCCCCTCTCCCCATCCCCCCTCCCAAAATCAAGCCCTGTTCTCTCTGGGGGCCCGTATGGAACTGCGCTTTCAGGGGTCGAAATGAGATAACCGCAGACCTGGCGGACAAGAATTCCCAACCCTAAATGCTTCAAGCAGCGGTATTTAGCATTCAGTACAATTACCTGAAATGAAGAATGATCCTCGCGAGTAACGTGAATTAAAGTCTGCACTGCGGTCAGCCAGCCCAGCGGGGACCTGCAATTTACCCGCGCGCGAGCAGCGTCTTTCAGACGTCAGCTGGCTGCTCCACAGGGACCCCAACTCCCAGGACTTCACTGTCAGCATTAGTCCAACCTAATCGTCTTGTCCTCTTGCAGCGAGGGTTTGGCATCCCACCACAGCTATGCCGCAGATAGCATCCAGATCGTGGCGGATGCTGGGGAGAAGCTGCCAACCAGTACAGAAGTTTTCCGAAATAGAAACCAAGGCCGTTAGGAGGGCCGAGCGCAAGACGCCCCTCTGCCCCTAGGGGGCTTCAGCACTCTCCAGCAGCGCCGCAGCCTCCCTTGGGGAAAAAATCTCCGAGCTGCCTACACCGGTAACAACACGCTGGTGCAGCGGTCCTGGCTTTCTTAGAAGAGTCCTTTCAGCTCGGTAAAAATCAAATCCTATCGTACTCCCTTAGTCCCTTGGCTTCGTCTTTTGTCACTTCTAGGTTGTGGAATAACATCAGGCATATTTTGAGCTTTACTTGTCCTGTGTCTCTCTGGAAAACCCCCATTCCCCCTCCCTGGCACAGCCTGGCGTGGAGTGGTTGGGGGCGGCGCCACGTAATCGCTGTGCTTCAGAGGAAGACTAGGTACCAATATCACAAAGTCAGGCGAATACTCGCTGTCAATCATCCGGCTTCCTCAGAGGGCAGCCTGATGGGAGTCTAGACTGGCTCAGACTTGAAAGCACCCTGGACGTCTGGGGTTCTGTCTCAGGAATTCAGGTTGGCTGAAGGCAGACTGGGAAGGGCTTACATGAAGCTAAATTAAAAAGCAAAAGGTGTGAGGTGTGTGCTAACTTTTGTTGAGTCTCTGCTATGTGCCCACTACTTTCCTCATGAGTTTAAGCAATCCTATCAACATCTGTGGTATTGTAACCTCCCAAGGTCACACAGCTAGTAAGTGGCACAGTCAGGCTTTGAAGGCAGGTGTAGCTAACGCTAAGACCTTTGTCCAGCTTCCACCATGCCGCTAGCAAGACAGAAAAGAATAATGAAATTAAGGGGCCAAGCAAGAGCCTGTTTCAGGAATGTTTAAAAGAGAAGAGAAATCAGGAGGAAGCAGAAGAGAAAGATCTTAAAACAAGAGCAAATGTCACGCAACGTCAATCAATGCATCTGCTAGTCAACAAAGCAAACTGTACTAGGTGGTGGACTGGACATAGTCCAAGGCGAGAAAAGCATTCTTGTAGGGAGACTAGGCGATTTTGAACCAAGACTGTAAGATTTGGTCAGTTCCCTCTAAAGCCACTTTGAAATCATCTTTACTGACAGGTAAATAGGTAAATAGGCTGGCTTATACGCTATTGTGTGGGGCACCCTATAAATTTGAACATACACAGTCAACATCTAGTCACAGATAAAGGAGACCCACATGGATGAGTATATATAGAACAAAGAAAGCTCAAGGACAGATTTTTCAAATTAGGAAAACTCACTAGAAATGTATTTGTCTTCCCCATTCCCCAGACCCCCACCCCCCCCCATCTACAAGTAGAATTTCCCAAGTGCTAAATGCTAAGGGATGGGCTTTTCAAGACTGCCTAATGGATTGGTCAATTCTGAGAAAGTCACTGATATTTACAAACCAAGTACCACACAGGAAAAGCAGAGGCTGATTTTGTTTTATTTTTCATGGGGAAGGTCATCTTCCAGGTCACAGTGCCCTGCAAGACCTGGGACTCCAGGCTAGTAAGGGTATCAGAACAACGCACCGTTCAGCTAGCCGGGCTCATGCCCAACACCCATGGGTCACACACAAAGCTCCATTATGGCTGGGACTGCCTCACAGGAGATTAGAAACCTGGCAGCTGCCTGCCCCAACACAGCCAGGCTTCACAAGAAGCGATTTGTGCCATAAGCAGAGATGAGACCCTGTTTTTGAGCTCAGCTAGCAGAGTCAGCAAAGGGAAATCAGTCTGCACAAAACAGGAAGGAGCTGAGATGAGATGAATTGCATAACAAGCTGCGAGAAGGAGCCCAATGGCATCATTACCGCACGGGTGCCCAGGGAGGGAGGGATGATCTGGCATAGGAGGGGAGCCAAGACGTGCGTCAGGGAGCCAAAGAACCCGGGGAAGCTGCATTTGGCTTGTCCCCATTTCTTTTCCTCTTGTCTGTCTGTCTGAAACATCCATTATCCACAAAACGACAAATTTGTATGATTCCACTTACATGGGGTGCCTAGAATAGGTAAATTCATAGAGAGATAAAATAGAATGGAGGGGGGCTGGCCCCGTGGCCGAGTGGTTAAGTTCGCGTGCTCCGCTGCAGGCGGCCCAGTGTTTCGTTAGTTCGAATCCTGGGCGCGGACATGGCACTGCTCATCAGACCACGCTGAGGCAGCGTCCCACATGCCACAACTAGAAGAACCCACGACGAAGAATACACAACTATGTACCGGGGGGCTTTGGGGAGAAAAAAGGAAAAAATAAAATCTTTAAAAAAAATTAAAAAAATAAAAATTAAAAATCACACTTTAGAAAAAAATTAAAATAGAATGGAGGTTACCAGGGGCTGGGGGAGTGGAAATGAATTCTTGTTTTAGGGGTAAAGGAGTTTCTGTTTGGAATGATGAGAAAGTTCTGGAGATGGACACTGGTGATGGTTGCACATTATTGCAAACGTACTTAATGTCACTGAATTGTATACTCAAAATTAGTTAAATAGCAAATTTTGTGTTATGTATATTTTACCATAAAATATATATGGATATATTTTATATATGCACATTTTATATGTATAAATATACAATATATGTACAAATATAATATATGTATATATACAGTATATGTGTAAATATATTTTAAATCTCTTATCATGATGTAATACTTCTTTGGAGTAAAAGCCCAAGTGAAAGAAATATGCTAAGAGAGGGCCCCTGTCCTTGGAAATTCTTTTCTTGAATTTTAATAAATCTCGCCTTATTTTGCTTTTCTTGAGGGGTGCCAGAGCCCAGCTTTGGGGTTGTTGCACTCCCTTATTTAGAAGGAAGACTAGTCCTGCCATGTACTATTTGCTTCTGCTGGTGACAGGTGGCCTGGGGTTTGTGGGGGCCTATTCAGAGATGCCACACCCTGAAAGAGGCTCTTTACCTTTAAGAGATATAGGACGTTGCAACAAAAGGATTGTGGACCCCAGTGAAAGTGCTGTTTGCTTCCAGCCATCCAAGAATACCAGACACAGCCCCACAGCTTCAGGCACACCCTGATCCCCAGGGTCAGCCTGTTCCTGTGGAGATGATGGGATGAGGGGCCTGTGCCCCAGGTGGGGCAGTTAATACGTGAACCTTGTCCTTAGTCCTCTTCTTCTCTATCTTCGTTACTTGGTTCCCACTTTTTCTCTTGAAGATACCCTAATTAGCTCGACTAGTAGAACCAGAAGCTGCACCTGTTCTGTGGTCTATTTTCATGACAAAAAATGCGGTATGTATAAAAGTTTGGGGTCTCGCATGAATGCAGTGGTAAACAGTTATCTGCCGTTAGAACTAAAAATATTAAGTTGTTTATACTCTGTCTTGCCCACTAGAATGTGGATGCAGAGGACCTTACTCATTTCTGAATTTCTTCTTCCACAGCTCCCCTCCCCAGGACCTAGCCTGTACTTCACATGTTTTGGGTCTTGCACAAATTTCTTTGGCTGCTCACGTGGCTTATGTGGTGTGATCTGAATGTCATCCTATGAAAGAGGAAGACATTAAGCTAAGATGATCCCATGTTTGGGAACAGTTACCAAGTGCAAAGCTCCGTTTCTTAGTCTAGCATTGAAAGTGTTCTTTACTGTGAGCTCAACCTAATTTGCAGTCTCTTCTCTCCTGCCTCAGTGATCCCAAGATCCAAAATGGCCCACCAATTGCCCCGGGAATTTCCTTCATATTTTCCTACCTTTGGCCCTCCAGCCTTTGACCACATATATTTTTCACATCTGCTTCCCAGAGCTGACCTGATACTTCAGAGTTTCGTGCCTGATATTTCATTAGTTTTTGTGGTAGCCTTTTGGTCCAGTTTAGACAATTCTCCAAGTCATATCCACATGGACTATTAGATAAGCAAAGACAGAAACACCTAGATAAAATCCTGTGTGGCTGGTATGAGTTTTTCTCCATAACTCTGGTACCCAAAAAAAAGTTACATAACCTTATTTTTCTAAAATTTTTTCTAAATCAAAGTTGACTTGATATCACTACTTAGATAAATGACAAGAATTTAAATCTGTCGTGTGTTGGAGAGCCTTGCCTCCTCCCTATAGTTTCTCAAGAGCACAGGTGCTTACATAACATCCGAGGAAAGATTTCTGGTCTTTGTTCCATCATGGTCACTACAGAGATTCTCATTTTTGAAGTCTGTGTTAATTTGGCAGTTCCAAGTGTGGGTATAAGGATCCTTCACCAGGCTCCTAGGGATTCAGTCACTCAGCATCCACATACTGCCCCTTCAGAGAGTCTTGCCCTCTCACAGACCCTTTTTGCCCTTCCCATCCAAAAAAAGAGGAATCGCTTTTCCTTAGTTCCTTCTCGAAGAAGCTACTTCCCACTCAGGCAATTCCTGCATTTCTGCTTATCATACCACAGAACCACAGTCAAGCTCAATACGAAAATCTCTTAACTCTGCCCTGGGGCCTCAACACCCTGCTGGCCCTCCTCAGGGAGGTGAGAGGAAAGTAGTTTCATTTATTCAGATTTTTCTACAAAGCAATAAGAACAAAACAAATGAATTTCTCAATAAATTATTTTGCCACATTAAGTGAAAAAATCTTAATGTACCATGGTGTACAATGAATACCAATGGATACTTGTCTCCAGTCTGAAGAGAAGGTACTTTTCTATATCATAGATGTATGCAACCAACAGCTTCTCTCTCATTGATTCTTTTTACCAGCCATTCAAGTCATTCGGCTTGATTTGATACTCTGATTTCATGCTTTCCAAGCTGTCTTTTATTTAAAAATAGATTTTCTGTGTCAATTTGCCTACAGAAAAAGAAGGTGCTGACCAGCCAACATGGGCATTCTCACTTACTCCACTCCTCCAAAGTTATATTTTTCATAGTAAGTAGTAATAAATTATCATTTTTGCTTATATATTAATCTCCAGTGAGTTTGGTCATATTAAATCAGATCCTGTAATAGGGAGAATATGGTCCCTATGATCAACCTGGATGATCCACATGGGCCCAATGTAATCACAAGGGTGCTTGTAAGTGAAAGAAGGAGGCAGGAGAGTCAGAGTGATGCAATGTGATGCTGATTCGACCAGCCGTCTCTGGCTTTGAAGACGAAAGGAGGCCATGAGCCAAAGAATATAGGCAACCTCTAGAAGGTGGAACCGACAAGGAAATGGATTCTTCTCTGGAGGCTCCAGAAGGACCACAGCCCTGCTGACACCTTGATTTTGGCCCAGTGAGACCCATTTTAGACTTCTGACCTCTAGAACTGGATGATAATAAATTTGTATTGTGTTAAGCCCCTCAGTTTGTAGTAATCCGAAGCAGCAATAGGAAACTATTGCAGCTATATAACAGGGAACCATTACGATCCTAGAAATAGGAAACCAGTACAGACGCCAAGAGACCAAGTGATCTTGGCTGCACTGATGAAATGCAGTTCCCGGAGCTGCAACAGAGTATCCCTGCCAAGTGGTTTCGTGGACTCCTCTGAAAACATCTCAATTTTTTCTCTTTCTCTAATCATCAAAGTACTTTGAAAATAATATAGGCTCCTAAAAATATTTGTTGAATAAATAAGTTTTGGCAAAATATAGAATCTGTGAGCCGTGACTGGTGTATTTTAGATGGTCTGAAAACTTTAAGGACTAACCATCTCTCTCTCTAACTAGTTGTGAATCAATGCCTCTACTATCAAGAAATTGGGGCGCTGGCTCCGTGGCCGAGTGGTTAAGTTCACGCGCTCCGCTGCGGCGGCCCAGGGTTCGGATCCTGGGCATGGACATGGCACGGCTCGTCAGGCCACGTTGAGGCGGCGTCCCACATCCCACAACTAGAAGGACCTGCAACTAAGATATACAACTGTGTACAGGGCGGGTTTGGGGAGATAAAGCAGAAAAAAAAAAAAGAAATTGGTAGTTAAATTATATGGACTTGAAGTAACAGAGAATTTGTGATGAAAATACTCAGCTCTCCTTCTGCTTACAGGAAAAACAAGGATTCCATTTAAAAATCAATGCCTCGTCTTAGCATACAGTATTAACTTCCCTTATAGAAGAGGAAGCCTCATTTCTATTCCAAGGCCTGTGGAAGCTGTCTAGGCTGGCTGGTGAAAGAGCCTGTGACATTCTTGTCAACACAGCTGACATCCATCTCATGTACAACACTAAACGCTAGGCCTATTTGGAGAAGGAAAGACAAGTAGAGATATCAATGAATCATTACAACATTTGGTCAGCTAAGAAGGGCTCCTAAGAGTCCTGTTGTCATTCTCTGGTGTTGGAGCTGCTGTCAGCAAGTTAAACCAAGTGTAAATGAAAAGGTCCCTTGAAAAATGCTATCGGCTGTAAGTTGCTGACTCAGGAAGCCTCCTGGGAAGAGATGTGCTTCTCCAATTGAGCTATGTGCAGAGCTGGTGCATTGACCTAGGCACATTCACCGGACCCCTGTGGGCCAGGGGACCTTTCTTCATGTTCATTGTTCCTAACTAGTGCTCTAGTTCTTTGGCTTTAAAACAGTTCTATTTCAGTCAGTAGAAATATGTGCAACACATGGAGCAAAAAGAAAGCCTGGCTGCTTTGTGTCGTTGCATTCAGTTGAGCTTGGCTGGAATATAAGAGGGAAGAGCGAGGAGAGGAGGCTGGAGATGAGAGTCTAAAGCCACGTTAAGGAGTTAGGGCCTTATCCTAAAGGTAGTGGGGGCTTCTGAAGGGTTTTGAACAGTCGGATGCAATCAGGCTGGCACCTTACTGATGTTTGCATTTTCCTTCCATGATGATCTAATATTTCTTACGTTCTCAAACTTTAAGGTACATAGGAATCACCTTGGATCTGGAAAAAATGGAGCTCCTGATCCAGTATTTCTCAGGTGGGGGCCTGGATGCTGCAACAGGCTTCTCGGTAATGCCAGGGCTGCTGAGCTATGGACCATACTTTGAATAGCAAAAGCCTAAACAGAGTCACTTGTGAGCATCCATCATTGATTTTTTAGAGCCTGCAAGAAGGCAAGGGAGCAGCCAGAAAGCATACACAAAGCTCTTTTCCATCCTCAAGTAGCTGCATGTTTTCCTGGGGTGACCTAATTGCCTGGGCTGAGAACATTGTAGCAATGTCCTTAGTCATCCATCTTGAGCACTTTGTTTGTTCTGGACCATTACTCAGACTCTGCGCTTTCAGCTCAGAACTCTACGTCTCATCTTGTTCTCCATGTTCTTAGTTACCAAACAAGCCTTGAAATTCCTTTTTCCTGGTATTTTTAGTGGGATTGGCTTCTTGATTTCTTGAGGTTGACGTTAATCCAAGAACATCAGGTTCTTCAAAAATGACTGTTGTACATTGGTTTGGATGATTTAAGGACAGAAGGAAGATGCAAGTAAATAAATCACGGTGCCTTTAAATTGATATTGCCAAGAGAAGAACACAGGACTCTTCTAGTCTTTGTTTTGTCAATATAGAATATATGTACACATTGTATAGTATAAATGAGATGATGTAAAGTGCTTAGCGCAGTGTCTAGCATACAGGAAGCATTCAATATACAGTGGCTATTATTATCAAAGTACATACTTTATAAAGACGTTGTGAGAGGTAAGTCAGGTAACACGTGGAAAGCACTGAGAATAGTCCCTTGCACATGGTAGATGCCAAACACACCATAGCTATCGTGATGATGATGATGGAGGTGGTGATGATGAGAAGGAAGAGGATATGATGACAATGATGAGATGATGAGGAGCAGCAGGAGGAGAAGCAGGAGGAAGAAAAGGAGCAAGAGGTGGTGGTTGGTGGAGAGTTGGAGGAAGAGGGATATAAAGTGTGACTTGAACAGGGCCGATAACAATGGTGTGCTGGTAAATGTTTAACCACTGGCATTGGGGGCCAGCCCTGTGGCATAGCGATTAAGTTCATGTGCTCCACTACAGCGGCCTGGGGTTCTGGTTCCTGGGCCTGTTGACCTACACATGGCTTATCAAGCCATGCTGTGGCCGGCGTCCCACGTATAAAGTAGAGGAAGATGGGTACGGATGTTAGCTCAGGGACAGCTTCCTTAAAAGAAAAAAGAAAGAAACTGGCATTGCATAAAAGACAGGATGAGATTAGTTCCGAGAGGCTCCAAGACTCATTTTGGTGGTGAGAACATGTATGAGGAGGTGTGGCAGGAGACACAAAGCTTTGGCATGCCACCTTTGTTTAAGATTGAGTGTATAGGGGCAGGCCCCGTGGCTGAGTGGTTAAGTTCCTGCGCTCTGCTTCAGCAGCCCCGGGTTTCACTGGTTTGAATCCTGGGTGTGGACATGGCACTGTTCATCAAGCCGTGTTGGGGTGGCATCCCACATGCCACATCTAGAAGGACCCACAACTGAAAATACACAACTATGTTCTTAGGGGCTTTGGGGAGAAAAAGGAAAAATAAAATCTTTAAAAAAAAAAAGATTGAGTGTAACCTTATGGTTAAAATGGTAAATGTTATGTAATGCATATTTTACCACAATAAAAAAATTAATAAGAAAACTGGTGAGAGCCAAATAAACTCTGTAGCTTAGTTGATAGTTAAAAGAAAAAAAAAAGAGAGCGGCTAATGCATTCTTATGATAACCTTGTTTGGAATTAAGATGAAAGCAAGAACGCAAACTATCATGGCTTAAGAGAGTTCTTGCTCGAGATGCTCTCTTTCTCCTCCAGTTTCTAACCAGTTTTCTCTTTTTCCCCCATCCGTCATCCGAGCAGCCCCTCAAAGTTTGCAGGACCGGAGAGTGGCACCTCACCAAGGCCCTCTGAAGACCCGACTCACGGTTGCTTCTTCTGTGCTGAGCCCACCCTCGTCCGAACAGGCTGCCAGTCAGTGGCCAGTTTCTTCTGGCTGAGTCACCATCCACAGCCTGTGCTCTTCCAGGCCTGCTAGAAGTCAGAAAATTCCCCAAACGCTTTCTTACCAGGAAGGAGATTGAAAACATCCCTCCTCGTGCCCAGGCCCCTGCTGTCTCAGCACTTGTCCTTCCAGGCTTTGTATTACAGCTGGTTGTCTTCAGGTCTTCTCCTGTTTTCTAGTGATGGGGCAGAAGCATGAGACCTGAATTCAGAAAATCTTAGATCAAATCTCGGCTTTATTTTAGACAGTGTGTTAAACTCAGATGAGCTTCTGTTCTCTCTTCTGTCAATAGAATTACCTTCCCATGATAAGATTTTGGGGAGATTAAGAAGGTGAAGTATTTACTTAAACACATTTCAAAACCAACAATAATTATAATGCAACCAAACCCCTTCCTTTGCATTTCTTGAGGACCATCAAAGGTGATGCCTCAAAACATTCCTTTTCCCTCCCCTGCAATTCATTTACACCCAGAATCTACTCCCAATGTCTCTCCAAAGGCCGCCTAAACCCTCTCTCAACCCACAGCCTAAACAACTGTTGGCTTCTCTCTTTTATTACACAGATTAATTTTTTTAGGCCCTTTCCCAACAAACAAGACTCCTTATCTGTTAGGAGTGACAAAGTGGGAGAAACTAAAGAGGCAAATACAAGACTTGTTTCATTGAGTGCACATAGTGGGGAAAGACTAGAATACTTACATGTTGATAATTTTTTGGTCCATCAAATATTTTATGGAATACACCCTTTCCCCCCCAGGAACTTCTCTTAAAATTTTGTTCATGGCTTTATAACTTAGTTACTACGTTAAAGTTAGGCCCTCTCTTCCTTCCAACCTCAGAAAGACAGTATAACTCGCTAGTTAATCCGAAGGCTTTCACTGACGAATAAATCAGTGGGACAGAAGAGAGACTCCAAACACAGACTCACGGATAGATGGCCACTTGATTGGCAGCTGGGCTGCCCCTGCAGTTGAGTGGGGGAAAATGTGGGGCTTTCACAGAAACAGTGGTTGAGCAGTTTGATACCATGTGGAATAAAACTGAACATTGACGTTTACTTCACACAATATGCGAACACTGATTTGAGATGGATTGCAGACCTTAATGTGAAAGGTAGAGCAATAAGGCTTCTTTGAAAACCACGTAGGAGAACACCTTCATGACTCGGAGGTGAACAAAGATTACTTAATCAGGACACAAGAAGCACTAACCATGAAAGAAAAGATTAGTACTGGAAATAATATATTTAATAACACCTACAATTTAGCTGAGTTTTTTATGTTAGCTATCGTTTGTATTTATTAGGAATTCACAAGGTATCATGAATGACTACTCAGGGGGATCCAAATGCTCACACAAATGTGAAGCCTTAAATTTCACATTGATTTCGGGGTGCATTACAGTTGCAAAATACCAGACCCTCCCCCAACCCCCTCATAATGATTTATGAGAGAGAACAAAAAAGAGATGCCAGTTGTGCCTTTGGAATTCCCCTAAAAAGACAGTAGGATAGAAAGAAAACTAGCTGTCAGTGCACAGAGCTCCTGATGCAGCTGTCAGCATCATCTGGGGTCAAGTGGCCCTCCCAGCTACAGGAGTGACGATCTCGTCTTTCTCAAGCCTTTTTCAGCAGGCAATTCAATGTCAGACTTGAGGATGAACTTACTGACATTAAAGTTTGGTAGTTCCAAGGAAGTCTTTAAATAAAATGCAAGACCATTGTTTGTGCAATTGAACACTGGATTATTCTATCAGAAAAAAGGACAAAACGTAGATAATTTCTGGAAACCCCGTGACACCATGATTCTTGTTTCAGGTTTTACTTTAACTGCTTTTCCCCAAGCTAAAATTTATGTAACACATTTGATTCACTGACATCTCTTCTTTACACAGCCTTACTGTTTTGATTTCTTCCACCAATCCTCATCTTCCTCTTATTTTTAGTTCCCTCCTTCAATCTTTTCAGAGTTAACAAGGAGAGTAAACTGAAACAGGATTGGTGTGTCCACCCAGTCTCTCCCCGTCAGGCAGCAGCCTTCCCTCCGTTCAGTTTTTCGAGATGCAGTTGAGCTGAGCATTTCGTGCAGGGCTCAGAGCCAGACATCTGGAGGTTCTCATTCTTTCTTTGCTGCTCACCAGCTCTGTGCCTTGGGCAAGATAGTACTTCTGTCTGAGCTTTAGTTCCCTTCTTTGTAAAATGGCATAACGCTAACGACTTCTAGCACGTAGAGTTAGACAGCCCGATCTTAGTGCATGGTCTGGCGTGGAGAAGTTAACTGTTTCCATGGTGATCACAGCTCTCTTATGCGGCAGAACTACCTTCTATTTTTGCCTTAAACTCATATTCCTTAAGGATCAACCCCAAATGCTTCATATTCGCTCAGACTCACCTTGACTCTCAGCATCTCATCTTCCCCATGTTCCAAACACTAGTGCACATCACATTATTATGGAAACAGGAAAAACAGGCACCCTTCGTAGACTGAGACAACGGGAATCTGAAGACGTGAAATCTTCTTTATCCCCGCCTTTCACTGACTATCATAAATGAAAAAGTAACTTGTCAAAATTCATCTATCTGGTATTGGTATGTATTTCTCAGAGATAGGCTAAGGACGAATGGGTGCTAATTTCTGTACTCTCTCGAGGACACAAAGCAATAGATAGTATAGATGACATATGTTTATTTGACATTGTGCAAGATATTTACAGCCTGTAAGCCTTGGTTTACTAATTTGTAAAGCATGCTGCATGATAAGAGTATCTACTTCCGTGTGGTGATTATGAAGATTAAAATAGATAATATGAATATTTAGTACAGCCTATCCTATAATAAATTATTTATTATTTATAATAAATTATTAAATAAAACATTATTTGTTAGTACTGTTGATAATTTTTTTATAGCTTAATTTCCCTATCTGTAAAAGAAGACAATAATACCTATTATATAGGTTTTTATGAAGAATAGATGAGACAATATTTAAAAATATGTGTGATACAGTTTCTGATACATTGTAAGAACTTAATAAATGTTGGCTTTTTTGTAGTGTGAGGAAGGTTGCTCCTGAGGTAACATCTATGCCAATCTTCCTCTATTTTTGTGTGTGGCATGCTGCCACAGATGGCTTGATGAGTGTTGTGTAGGTCCACACCTGGGATCCGAACCCACAGGTCCCAGGCCACTGAAGCAGAGAGTGCTAACTTAATCACTATACCACTGGGACAGCCCCTAAATGTTCACTTTTCTAAACCAACTTCTGTTAGTTGCTTGCTTCCCTAGCCCTACACACACACACACTCACATGCACACACACACAGACAACTGTGCATGCACGATTTCCCCTGGTCAGCATTACACTATTGAATAAGGAAGAAAATCTAGACATTTTTTCATGACACTGTGCAGTGCTTGAGGTCTTCTGAAAGGCTCAGGTCCAGTCACAGAGACTTGTGCCATCAAACTTAGTGGATAGATAAAAATGAGTATTCTTTTTAATATATTCCTTTTCTTGAATAAAATTGTACTTGGGGGGGAGGGGAGGAACAGTTGGTTTTATCCTGTGTCCATTGATTTTTTTCCCCCTAATCCAAATAGAGATTATAAACTACATGATGTGTTTGAAATACGAAGATTCACTTACCGTCTTGTTCTCTTCCCTCCAGCCATTGCCATAAAAGCCCGTCACTTGCCAGCTAAATTCTCATAACGCCCAACTGGTCCGTATCCTAATCCATCAGATCTCAGGACATTTCTCTTTCAGAGAATCAGACAACATCCTTATTTACAGACTTTCACATTTAGATCTATGAGTAACTTGGTAATGTGTCCCAAAAAAGTCTTTTTTTTTTTTTTAACAAAGAGGCGTTTGTTCAAGCAGCTAAATATAGTAATTACTCAATACATTTTTCCCCCCTCCACATACTTTTAGCAAAGGAGCTGTGTACTGTGTCAAGGACACAAAGCAATAGAGTTTAAATGATGTGTTTACTTGACCTTGGGAAAGATATTTAAGGTCTCTCAGCCTCAGTTTGCTAATCTGTAAAGTGTACATGATAAGAGTATCTACTTCAAGAGGGTGATTATGAAAATTAAAATAGACAATATGAATATTTAGTACAGTCCTGTTTTTGCTTTAAACAACTGATTAACTTTTTTTTTTTTGAGGAAGATTAGCTCTGAGCTAACATCTGCCACAAATCCTCCTCTTTTTCTTGCTGAAGAAGACTGCCTCTCAGCTAACATCTGTGCCCATCTTCCTCTACTTTATATGTGGGACACCTGCCGCTGCATGACTTGATAAGTGGTACGTAGGTCCATGCCTGGGATCCAAACTGGCAAACTCTGGACCACCGAAGCAGAGTGCGCAAACTTAACCACTACGCCACTGGACCAGCCCCCTGATTATCTTTTAAAGACATATATCTAAATCATAAGAAGGAAAGTCTTCCTGTTTGCCCATATAGTTACCACATATTTACCCATGCAGCCACCATTTCCAGTGCTCTACATTCCTTGCATAGATCTAGGCAGAGTTGAAGCAGAGCTTAGGGCCATCAGGTCTGTGGGGTTCCTTGTCTAAGCCCACACTGGGAGTGCAAGTCAGAGCCAGGGCCAGAACTCAGATGTTTAGACTTCCTGGGAAGGATCCCGTCAACCCCAGCACATGGCCTTTCACCAGTTGAGAGAGTGTTTACTGGGGTTGTGAGCACCCTTAGATTATTCTTCGGTGTCAGTTTCCTCTTGGCAATGATGAGGCCGTTGACCCACTAAAGGAAAGGGACTTCAAACTCTTCTCCAGCAAGTATCAAGGGCTTTTATTTTAGAGACAGCTCAGCAGATTTGGGGTGGAATGTGGCCAAGAAACCAAAGTAAATAGTTTGCAAAATGATCAAATTTATCTTCTTGACCTTATCGACATCTATGTACTTTCATCACATTTGCTAGCATTCCAGAAAACAGGTTAGACACTTTGGGAGTTACAATTCCTAAAAATGTTTAAAATGTGGAATTTTTTTCATATTTTAAATAAAATATATTCATTGTAAGATAATTGGGATGGAAAAATATTATAAATTTCTAAATCATACATAATCCTACAACTTATAGGCAACCATTCAATATTTTGGTATACTTTGTCTTTTTGTGTGTATAAGTACATATATGTTATATATCTGTGTATGTATACACAAACACACAAATCAAAATAGGAAATCATCTTGTATATACAGTATTATCCAGCTTTAAAAAATAATGTTATAGCATCAACATTTCTACAATTCATGAAATGTCTCTCAAAAAACCTGATTTTGAGTGACTGCATAGTAGTCCGTCACATGACTGACCCATAATTTATTTAACCAACACTCACTGCTTTAGAGGATAAAATTATCATTCACTGCAGCTCTATAGAAAGAAAGAAATGCATCTCTGGTAATGACTTATATATAATATCTTCCTGGGGACACAATTTGTTCTTTTTATGCACAAGGTGGGTCAAGCCTATTTACATAGTTAGAGAGCAAGGATAACTTAATGGTTTAAATATCTGAAGTGGCACTTATACAAGTAATGACAGCAAGTAAGAACTTTGACTGAGTCTCAGTTTTCTTCTAAATTTTGGCTTGAAGGGGCTTTCAGTGTTACCAAACCAGGTTTGTTTTGCCTGCTGCACGATTAAGCCAATCACCAAGACTGAGTTTGCAAAGAGAAAGGGTTTAATCACGAGGCAACCAAGTGAGGAGACATGAGAACCAATCTCAAATCTGCCTCCCTGAAAAATGAGGATTAGGGATATTTATAGGATAAAGGAATGGGGTGGTCTGAAGTGGGAATAGATGATTGGAAGTAAGGAAAAGTGAGGTAATTGATGATCTGCACAAACGTAGTCAAGCTTCATGGTTCTTCATAGGATGCATGTTCACAAAATGGCGGCATTACCATGATCTGAGGGTGGAGTTTTCAGCTCCCTGACATCAAAAGGTGACCTGTTGGTCTTCCACACAGGCCCAGTTCATGAGTCAGGGGTCTTAACCAACCTAAACTGGACAAAGATTCAACTCTCAGTTCCTGCAAACTCAAGCACCTGTTACCATGGTGACCCAGGCATCAGAGATGTTATCTATAGGGTGGGTTTTTGTAATGCATTATCTAACTACTTTTGCAAACAGACAACTAACTGATTATAGTTAAAGCAAGTTGGCCCCCAGTTTCAACATGGTGACTGATGTGTTTGCCTGTGGAGATAAACACTTATAAGTTTTTACTTTGAATCTTATATTTAGTTTTTCACTCACATATTCCTAGAGGATTCCAAAGAAGTAAAAACCCTTTTGGTGAATGAATTATTTGTTAATTTGATAAACAAAACTCCTACCATGTGTTGCTATTCCCCTTGGCCACGATGAGTTGTAGACAAATTAATTCTAACTTGAGAGGAGATCTATATTTACAGTTGAATGGAAGGGATAGTCAAACTAAATGTAAACTCTTCCCATAAATCCTAAACATACTAGCTCTCTCTCTTATTTTCAAAGGTAAGGTGTCAATTGATTTTCTTCCATCAAAAATATTTTTCTGACATAGATAAGGAGAATAGATTAGTGGTTGCCAGAGGAGAAGGGGTGGGGGGAGGGTAAAAGGGGTAAAGGGGCACATATATATGGTTGATATCAAGCCTCTTATCTCAAGTTCATGTGCCTAATGCACAGTAAGTCAATCACTGAGACATCAGTGCTTGGAGATGGAGAAAAGTTTATTCAAATTGGCCAAAACAAGAAGGCAGGAGAATTGAGGCTGGTCTGGTGGCGTTGCAATTAAGTTCACGAGCTCCACTTCAGTGACCAAGGGTTTGCCAGTGCAGATCCTGGGTGCAAGCCTATGCACCACTTATCAAGCCATGCTGTGGCAGGCGTCCCACATATAAAATAGAGGAAGATGGGCACAGATATTAGCCAATCTTCCTTAGCAAAAGAGGAGTACTGGGGGCAGATGTTAGCTCAGGGCTAATCTTCCTCAAAAAAAAAAGAAGGCAGGAGGACAGGTTCTCTCAAAATTCACCTTCCCAAAAGAAAGCAGGGGGTATTATAGAGCTAAGGGGCTTGGCAGGAGGCGTTTTGGAGAAACAAATGGGTAATCTGTGTTTCTTTCACTCCCAACAAGCCCTTGGCCAATCTGACTTCTGGGGGTCAAGGCAGCTAGGGGCTAGTTATCTGGTGATGTGACTTCCTTGAAGGCATTCTTTTTCTTCTGTAAAACAAGCTCATAAGTCCTCATGACCCTTGAGTGATCCCTCAGGTTAAACAAGAAGACAGCAAATTGACAAGATAAACTTCTTTTCATAACAAGGTCTAAAGGTAAGCACATTGAATATTTACAGTAACCATCAGGTACCTGGCTTCATGGTGACATATAAAAACTGAACTCTTGGTGGTGAACATGATGCAGTCTGTACAGAAACTGAAGTATAGTGAGGTACACCTGAAATTTATACAACGTTATAAGCTAACATGACATCAATAAAATAATTTTTTAAAGTAATAAAAAGATAATAATAAATGTTTTTCTGGCATCACACAGGTTTGCCCTGAGCCAGCCGTGTTCACTGGCCTATGCCACCCCCACCACCACACCCAGCCGCCCCGGCTGTGAGCTCTGCCTGGCCCTGGGGATGGGTTCATGAGGGACCTTTTGCTCACTGCTAGTCTCGGATCCATGTTATTAACGGAGCAGCTGAGAATGAGAATGATTGACTATAAAACACTGATAACTGCAAACATGTCAGCATCCTTATCCAAAGCACTTGAACGAAGCCACGCACCAAGCCATACTACTACATTCTGGTGGGGTGGGGATGGGTATGGACTGGATTTTAAGGAGGGAAAATGGAAATGAAGTGGCACTTTGTTTGGGGGAGGGATGAGAAGGAGGCAGGAGGGGGAGAGAAGGACATCTAGTCACCTAATTTTGTGCTAGGATTTTTCTTTTTTTAATATGATGGCAGCTAAAGAGAAGACAGAGGAGAACACAGCTGGCAGCCCCTGTCGGGGTGTGTTCCCGGGTTGCATAGAATGGATCAGCTCTGAAATTGAACTCCTCTGCACCGACTGTTTGAAGGATGTTTTTACACTAAATTTTGCTCTGCGTGTGGCTTTTCAGAAGTCATGGAACCCTGTCTCTCTGTGGTTGCCCCAGACAACTTTCAGCTGCTTTTTGCAGTCACCCAATCTCCCTCAGGGTGGAGCCACCCCAATGGCCTTCCCCAGTGAGGAAGCAATAGAACCTGCTGACACAGCCCTTTGTAACTACTACACAGTGGGCCACACTATGCTAGTTTGGAGAATGAATGAGCTCAGAACAGAGGATGGGTTTATGCAATTTCGCAGAACCACAATGGAAGCTTCTGACTTGATTGCCAAAACGAGAGGTGTTTTTTTTTCTTTCTTTCTTTCTTTGCCTCAGAATGATCACTCAGCATATAAATCAGTCCTTGGCAACACTACTGATTCAGAAAGCCAACTTTGGAGCAACAAGAAAAGGCATGACTTTCATGACTCATTGCAACCCAGAGAATACATGCAGGCCCTCTTTACAACATTGTGTGACATAAACACAATTGCACAAATAGGCTTACCAAAAGATTCAGCTTGAATCAAAAGACGAATTCATATCACTATATTTTAAAATTGCTATATTCTAGAATTAGACTATCTCAATATTATTGAAATAACATGAGTGTATTCTAGAATTGGGATGCTTTAAAATGTGTTAGCTTGCTCCCCTTCGAAAGCCCTAGATGAAAGCTTCTCTTTACTGGGGATTGGTGGTTACCTGCTCCACGTCAATTATTTTTATCCAAGATTGGCCCGCTCTTCAACATTCTTTTCCTACTTTAGGACAATGGCCTCAGGAATTCTCCTTCCATTTTTCTGTAGAATAAGAGCTTGCATATTTATACACTAGGTTCCAAGGCAAGTCAGTGATCATTCTGATCTCTCTTACAAATGTGAAATGTAGAGTAAGAAAGCCTCTGATGTTCTTTGTTTAGTTGAGGGAGTGGGTAGTGGGCAGATAGGAGGGAGCTAGGGCCTGCACACCAGAACTGGGTTTACTACCAAGCAATCTGGGGAACATAGCAATAAACCCTGCCTGGGAACTGCAAGTCGCATTCCAAGGAAGCCTGGGATGAGAGAAAGGGTGAACTTAGCGATAATGACTCTTGCTAGGTCCTGCTAGTACAGGAGGAATGACAAAAAAGGAGAATGTGTTTTAAGAACAACTTCCGCATAAAAAATAGATATCATCAAAGAATAGGCATAAAAAGATACACATGTTTTGTTTCCATTCATGTAAAGTTTAAAGTAGGCAAAACTCAACTCTATTTCTTAGAGATACATTCATAAGTGGTGCAGCTACAAAGAAAAATGAAGAAATAAACACAAATGTCAGGGGCTGGCCTCAGGACATAGGAGGTAAGTTTGCAAGCTTTACTTCGGCAGCCCGGGGGTTCACATGTTCAGATCCTGGGCGCAGACCTAGCTACGTTTGTCAAGCCTTGCTGTGGTGGTGTCCCACATAAAATAGAGGAAGATTGGCAGAGATATTAGCTCAAGGCCAATCTTCTTCACAAAACAAAACACAACAAAACAAACAAACAAAAAAGCACAAAAGTCAGCGTAGTTGTTCCCACCTGGAGATGGGGTGGGGACAAGTTATGATTGGGTAGAAGCACAAAAGGGGTTCTTGACTGCCAGACCTGTTCTATTTCTTAATCTGGGTGGTGGCTATATAGGTGTTTGCTATATAATTATTCATTAAATGATACATATGTGTCTTACACATTTTTTTCTGAGTGTATGTTCTATTTCACAATTTTAAAAAAGAATATGAAAAAAAGGGCTGCACTAGTCATTCCTAGGAAGTTAAACATTCTCTCAAGGATGAGATGTGGGCACCATTGACTATTTAGTTCCCGGTGTACTCAGGGTTGTACTAGAGTAAAGTTCTTACTTAGAGATCTTGGTAAGCCCTTCACATTTAGGATTAGAGGCTGAGAGAGCCACTGACCTTGATGCTGGCTTCTCCATGGCAGGCCTCGGACCATAGACAGTAAAGGCAAGAGCTGGAATGAGGAGGGCTGCACAAAAGTTGAGGGAGTAAGACAAGAGAGGGAGACTAGAGGTTACAGTGGGAGCCAAGGTCAAAGCAGCGGAGCTATTGGCAGTCAGAGCAAGACTATGAGTCAAAACTAGGCAGTCAAGCAATTGACGTCTGGACATCTACGAATACTGGTAAGTTTTCAGAATGGAAACTTAGAGCTCAGATGTGGTGCTTAGTCCCCTGGCATAGGCCCGACTGAACTGGGGAGGGAGAAACAGATGGGAACTCGAAATTACACACACCTACTGTGATGGCCGCAGCCCTTGGGGACCCCAATGAAGGCAATTCGAGAAATGACAAAGTGGCAGAGCGGGTTAGCCTAAAGATTCATTCATTCAAATACTTATGGAGAGCCTACTGCGGGCCAGATGCTATGCTAGAAGCTGGAAATCCAGTGTAAACAAAACAGTCTCTGCCTTCCTGGAACTTGTATTCTAAGAGGTAGTGAAGGAGCAAGAGAGACAGATGATAAATAAGTAATTATACATCTACAGAGGTAACTCCACACAGTACTGTCAAGAAAATAAGACAGGAGAATAGAAAATGGCTTGGAGAGGGGCGGTACTCAAGAATGGTGAGAAATGCTTTTCTGGAGAAAGAGCAAGTAGGAAGACCATGGGAACGTTAATGGCAGTCTGAAAGGAGTTATCGAGTGCAGAAAGTGCAGAAAAGAAGGTCCAGCTACTGAACACGGCTCAGGGTCAGGACTTTAGCTACCTGGAAAAACAGGAAAGATCAGGAATAACCCAGTCCTTAAGGGGCTGAGGTACCCGGCCCCTTATCAAAGCAGGGGCCGAGGCTTAGCAGAGTCCATCAGAGAATATGACTACAAGTCAGGTCAACCTGGAGCTCAATCCTAGGAACATGTCAGAGGTCAGAGTGAGGCAAGAGAGTCAGAAAATTCTCCATTTAAGGCACAAAATTCCATTTCCTGAGCCAATTGCCTTTTCCCCAAAGAAGCCTCAGATCTCTGGTTTGGAGATTTTACTGTGATATGTAACATATCACTTGAAGCACTTGAAAGCACATCAGACCTGGAGAATGCTACTGGATTCTCTCCTCTTGGCTTAGGATGGCTGCCGTATTCCAATTGTCCTGCGGTTATAGTACACAGGGACAGACAATGCAGAGAAAAGCCCCTCAACCTCCAGAGAAGTCTAGAATACATTCTATTTGTCAGAAGCCTACTTTTAGAAACTCCTGATAAAATAAGACCCTCTAGAACACAGATCATTGAAAGCCTTGGAATCAAGCAGGATAAGGTTGGTGATCTCTTACAGCCTATCTGCCTCATGGCCATTTCACATAATCAAAATTAGCCCTTAGCTGTTCAAGGATGCATTCTAGGAGGGTCATGTAGCCAAACACAGCAGCCACTTCTGGTCCTTAGACTAAAAACAATTGAGAAAAATGACAAAGAGAAAGGTTCCTAGTGAATGGCCAGGACTGCTCTATGAGAGGCTGGGAGAAACTCCTTCCTGTTCATCCTATCACAACACCTTGGAGAGTACCTCTTCTTGAAGCCGGGTACCCAAGAGTTACTGTAAATATTCAATAAGAACACAATTACCCTTCAATCTTGTTCCCAGCACAGACACAGATGGAAGGAAGTTAATCTTGTTAATTTGCTGTTTTCTTGTTTAACCTGAGGGGTGACTCAAGGGTCACAGGGATTTATGAGCTGTTTTAAATAAGAAAGAGAGTGCCTTCAAGGAAGTTACAATCACCAGATAACCAGCTCCCAGCTGCTGTTGACTCCAGAACCCTGCTGTCAGACTGCCCAAGGGTTTATCAAGAGTGAATGAAACACAGATTTCCCACTTTGTTTCTCCGAAACTCCTCCTCCCAAGCCCCTTAGCTCTATAAAATCCTCCGATTTCTTCTTTTGTTAAGGTGAATTTGAGAGAGCCTATCCTCCTGCCTTCTCATTTTGGCCAATTTGAATAAACCTTTCTCTATCTCCAAGCACCAGTGTCTCAGCCTTACTGTGCATTGGCACATGAACTTGAGATTAAGAGCTTCAGTATCACTCTTACAGTGAGAGTTGACTTAGCTTGTCATACCCTTGACAAAATCACCCACCATGGCTACCAAAATTGATGCTGCTGAACACAGAATTGGGAAGAGATTAGCACAATGAGCTCTCACAATCTGGTGCAGGCTCACCCCAGCACACCATTGGCCCTGCTAAGGACCAGGGGTTCAGAGGTAAATAAAACACAATTTATGTCCTCATAGATTAATGCATGGACTGGTTGAAGAGACAGATAATGAAGTGAGAACCATGAGGTAGTGTAATAAATATTCTAATAAAATCATGTACTGATAACAGATACATGTGTTTGTTCCCCCATTGGGATCTGTGTCCTAACAGGGAACAAAGCCTTAGGCTCACAAAGTGAAGCTTTGATAGTGGAATGTCAGGCATCAGCTCCAAGTCAAGGAGGATCACCGGAAATTCCACCTCTAATATGCAGCTGCCTACGTCTTTATGAAGACTGGCCCTAAATATAAAGATAGAATAACAGATTATGTTCAATGATCTCAGCTAGGATAAGTATCAGAGGAGCTGAGTCAAGGAAAGAGTAACGAAAGCTCAAGCATCTCTGGGCTAGAAGACCTGCATCCCATCCTCTTAACAATAGCTTGTTCCTGCTGCTACATGTCCATACATCAGCTGGGGAAGGAGCAATAGGGTTGGAGAGGGGCAGAGAAGCCATGGGAGAAGCTTAAGAACCAAGGGAAGAGGTGGATTCCATCAATATCTCCTTGTCCTCCTGCTCTTTTGAATTCCATGGGATATACTCATACCACACCCTGCTCCTGGGCAACCCTAGTTTCTGTCAAGGTGCAAAACACAGTCACACCTTCTTCAGGTATTTCACCACCACACAGTCCTTCTCCCTCAGCTGCTTCTTCCAAGCTTTTCTTGTAGCTCTCTGATTGCACCTTTCTCTCTCTTCCTCCTCTTGCTCTTTACTTGTAGGAGCTCCCTCAGGTTCATCCTTTTCTTACTTCTTTTTCCTTTCTATACTTTCTCTTTTAATGTTGACATCAACTCCCTTATTCTTCCTGTCTGTGCAGATCACATTCCTATTTGCTTAACGAGGCCTTCCCTTTCGCCTGAGCACCAGACTCCTAGTTCAATCACTTGGTGCACAGCTCGTCCCCTATATCCTCTGGATCATCGTTTAAGATAGAACATGTGGAGTCAGACTTCCTGCCTTCCCCTCAGACCAGTTCCTCCTCTTGAAGTCTCCCTTTCTCGTAATGGCACTATAGTTCTTTCAGTCACCAACACTTGAACTCTCAAGTCAGTTTTTAAGGCTTCTCTTACTCTAATAACTCTCACTCAATTAGGGCTGAGTTTCTCTTTTCGTACTTATGGGCACCAGTGTCACTTGGGCTTTAATTATCTCTAAATGGGTCCTACCTCTCTCTTTTGGGTAGCTGTTTCTCTCTGCTCCAATCCTGTACCTGTGGAGCGGGCTCCCAATCACAGTACCCCATTTATCATCTGCCACAAAGCCATGTGACCCAAGCTTGGCCAATCAGAGTCCTTCCTCAGTGGTTCTCCAAATTAGAGCTCAAGTGAATTTTTCATTCTCTTTATATGTGGAGTTATAATCATGCGTCCTAACCACTGGGAACCATTAACCCTAAGGTATGGAGAAGCCTAAGAGGAAACAGTTGATACACAAATAAGAAGCAGCTATGAGAATCATGGCTTTGCTCTCATCCTGATTCCATTTAAATCTAAGGGCTGCTCTCGTCCTGTCCCCATTCAAAAAGCATTCCCTTACCTCACAATTATACAAGTTTTTTTCTCACAAAGCTGTTTTCTGGTACAGGGGAATAGAATCATATACACATTTAAAAAGTGTAAATTAAAATATATGTTGGCCAAAAGGGAGGGCATACAATATAATAGCAAGGGAAATCCCATTTACATTCGACTTTAGGAGAAAGTGGAGTGGGAATTAATTAATTGGTTCTTTGCCTCAGTGGATCTCATCGCTGTAGGCCTTTCTTAGAGTGTCTTCTCAAACTGAGTATGATTCTAGTGTTCAAAGAGATGGATCTTATAACCAACACAATTCCTCAATGCAAGCTCATTACTTCACCTAGTGTTCAGGTGAAGAAACAGCCGTCATTTCTGTGATCTGAGGAAAGTGTTGGATTATACAGACACCTTCCTAGAGGTTTTTCAAGAGTAATTCTTGACCTTCCTTACTTTTCTCCTTACCCATCAGCTCCCAAAAAAGATGCAACTCCATTGTACCTATTCTATGTCACTTATTACAACTTTGTAAATGGTAACTTGTTTGTTTTAGTCTCCCTTCTAGGTTATAAACTCATTTTTTGACAGAATTAAGTTAAAAAACATCCATTGGTGTGCTTGTGGCAGCCCCAAGGACCAGCAATGTATTGGAAATGGAGTTACCAAGATCCATAAGACTAAATTCCTGTTCCCAAGGAGTTTTATGGTCTAGTACAGTAGTTCTCAAACTTGGGTACAAATGGCAGTCACCTGGGGAGATGCTGATTCAATTTGCCAGGAGTTGGTCAGGCACATGAGGAATTTTAACTCCCTAGGTGATTTGATGTGCAGCCAAAGTTGAGAAACGTTCTTCTAGTAGACAAAAGAAGCATATCACTTCGGTATAACACTGAGGGTGCCAAAGCTGAAGTAGTCACAGGAAGCTCTGGAAACCCAGAGGAGAAGCACCTTTCCAGAGAGTCTCAGCCCTGCCTGTTAGAATCGCCTGAGGAATTTACAAAATGCCCTGACCCCACCCCAAACTCATGGACTCAGATTCTCAGCTCAGCAGGGCATTAGTAGACTTAAAAAGCCCCCAGGTGACTCTGATGCCCAGAGATGATTGAGAACCACTGGAGCCACTGGAACCTCTCTAGGGGGCTACAATTAGGAAAGGCTTTCTAGAAGGGGTAACAGCCATGTGGAGACATGGACAGTGCTCGTGGGTAAGCAGGCAAAGGAAGAGGCCAGGCCTTGGCATTCTACTGTGCTTCTCCCATAATGCCCACACAGGCCCTGGAACATTGTGATTACCCAAAAAACTTTGTTAAACAGATGTTGCAGACAGAAATGATCATTGGGGTTACACGTGTGGAAGAACCTGTACAGGTTACCTAGGGCTACCAGAACAAAATACTAGGAACTGGGTGGCTTAACACAACAGAAATGTATTCTCTCACAGTTCTGGAGGCCTGAAGTCCGAAATCCAGGTGTTGGGCAGGATTGGTTCCCTTTTGGAAGCTCTGATGGAGAATCTGCTCCATGCCTCTCTCCTAAGTGTCTGGTGGCTGCCAGCAATCTTTGGCATTCCTTGGCTTATAGATGCATCATTCCAATCTCTGCCTCCATCATCACATGGCTTTGTATGTGTTTCTGTGTCCAAATTTCCCTCTTCTTATAAGGACATCAGTCATTGGATTAGGGCCCACCCTAATCCAGTATGACCTCATCCTAACTTGATTATATCAGTAAAGACCACATTTCTAAATAAGGTCATAGACACAGGTGGCTAGGGTTAGGACTTGACCTTATTTTGGAGGGACACAATTAGACCCACAAGAGCATCTCAAAGGGTAGGAGAAGCCAGTGGCCACAGAATGGAGAGAGGTGGGCAGGGGCAGGAGTCCTGAACTCATTCTAGCCTTGTCCGTCTTCTCACAGGATCTATTCATTCATATCTATTCGCTCTGAAACGTTTTCCACCTTATGAACCTCTAGTTTTTGTATCACTCTTCCACACATAACACACTGTTGATTTGTGAAGTTACACTTCTCATTTTTAGGAAGAAATGAGAAATCTTCTCTAAACCAATTTTAGGTTGTTCTTTCCTCCATTCAAGTCCTCAGGCTTTATTGATTTGGTTCTTCATTTAGCTCTGAATAAAGTGGAACATGCACTCACAGATGCAAGATGTTCTGTGCCAAAACTGGGACAGTCCCTGGTAAACTAGGACGGATGGTCACCCTATCTGTTCCTCACTGTCTTTGTCTCTCCTTTCCAGCTCCCTGTGTGTCTTCTGTTTGGAAGTGCCCTGTTGGAAAGAATAAAGACACATGTGACATATTTAAAGCTTGACTAAAGGACTGTGAAGAATTCCAGCTGATTTTGATCCAACCTTAACACAGATATTGTTCAAGAAGCAACGTGGCCTTATGATTTGGTAAAATTCAAAAGAAATATTTTATTCCTTAAGGCCCCACCTAACTGCCCACACTGGGAACTGGGCAAATAATAAACTCTAAAATGTTGTAATTCAGGTATGGAGCAGACCTATTTTGAGTATATGGCCCTGACTTTTACACAGACTTGGAGCCTTCCCTTATAGACAAAAGTTTCCGAAAACAGCCTACACTCATTGTCTCCACTGCTTAACTTCTGCCTCCTCCACCCATTGCAATCTGGCTTGTGTACCCACAACTACAATGGACATGCTTCCTGAAGGTTTTCAGAACATTCTGATTGTCAGATTTCATGGACAACACATATTAGAATGGCTAAAGAGACTCCTGCACTAAGTGCTGGCGAGAATGTGGAAGAACCGGAACTCTCAAACACTGCTGGGGGAAAGGTCAGATGGTGCAACCACTTTGAAAAACAATTCAGCAGTTTCTTGAAAAGTGAAACATACACATCCCATATGAGCCAGTCAAGCATTCACCCAAGAGAAGAGAAAACTTACCTTCATATAAACACATGAATATCAAAGCAGCTTTATTTGTATTAGCTGAAAACTGGAAACAACCCAAATGTCCATCAACAAGAGAATGGATAAACAAACTGTGATATACCCATGGTATATCCCCAATGGGGTACCAGTGAGCAAAATGAAAAAGAAAGAAAGAAGGAAAGAGCAGACTATTGATATATACTCCAACATGAACGAATCTTAATCTCAAAACAATTAGGCCAATTCTCAAAATAAGGAAGCCAGATAAAAAAAGAGTACATACTGTATGATTCTATTTGTATAAAATTCTAGAAAGTAATTATAGTGACGGATCAGTGGTTGCCTGGGAAAGAGGGCTAGGGAAGGGCGAGAAGGAGGGGTTATAAAGGAGCAGAAGGAAACTTTTGGGGGTGATGGATGTGTCCATTAGCTTGAGTGTGGTGACAGTTTTAGGGTGTGTACATATACAAAAACTTATCAAACTACATGCTTTAAATATATGTACCTTATTGTATGTCAACTATATCTCAATCAAGTTGTTTTTTAAAGCCCCATGCACACATTCAGTCCTATATTTACTGATTTATCTACAGTATTTGGGAAAGCTGATAATTTCCTCCTCTTTGAAATGTTCCCCTTCCCAGGGCTCCAGGACATCACTCCCCTGATCTCTTCCTGCCATACCATATAGGCAATAACAGGCTACAGCATTAGGTGTAGAGATGGAATTAGAGTTCTGGCCTGTTGGTTTTAAGCAGTTCAATCCATTGGTCTACCATCATCTTGAGCAGCCACAAGAATCAGGGAAAAGCAGAAAAACTTCTAATCAACCTGTAAATCCAAATATCTCAATAAATACTTTTGTATTTCCCAGCTGCCATGATACCAGAAAGGGGATAGGTTAGTGTGTTTGGGGAATATTTGGTATTTTTTATCATGGGTAAATGACTACCCCTATAAAACAAGGGATTAAGGAAAGACAAACGATTCTAAGAACCAGCTCCCAATTAACCCAACAGCCTTCCAATGTTCCCTTCAAAACTGCAGAGGGGTAGGGAGTTGACACCTTGCCTGGGTGAGCAGTTGGCTTTTTACCCATGGCACCAACAAACGTGGTGCTGAGGATGGGACTTGGCTGGGCTTCATTCTCCTTAGATGCAGTGCAGACACACATCTCTGGCTTGACCTGCAGGCCCCTATGTTCACCCTGCTCATGTAAGAACAAATTTTTCAGTCGTCATTAGTCCTAGAGCTGCTCACATCAAGGGCTTAAAGAAATAGCAAAAGGCCGTGCTTTCAAAAGCCGCCTTGCCTTACTAGACAATTGAGTAACTTCTATGAGATCTATTGCCAACTTTTTAGTTTGCCCAATAGTTACACAAATATGTTATGACATATGCTTATTTAATAAGTCACTACATGTGGTTTGAATTTAAGAGGAGAAATCTACCAGATTTGGGATCTGTAGTTTTACCAGGACACTGAAGTGCAAAGTCAGGAAACACTGGCCCAAGTTTCTCTCTAAACATACTGAGCCACAGTTGTTAATCTTTATAGGAATCACATGATTAGGTATTGACAGGTGCTTGCTTTGAGATTCCTCTGTTTTACTAAACTCAAAGTTGTCATGGGTAACAGTCAAATTTGGTTATTGTCAAACTTAGTTTTTAGGTTGTCTTTTTTCCGGGAAGTTTTCAGCTCAGTTTCTCTTTCAAATGTTGTCAAAACGGTAGGTGCTCCCAAGACCCTTAGTTCAACAATCTCACTAGATATTTGTCTGTTGACTTCCTCCAGATGAAGATTTAATCCTTTGCTCTGGGAAAGGCATTCTTTTCACTTTCTGGGAAGAAAACAAACACTGATGGAACCCCTGCCTAACGGCAAGGCAAATCCCACTTGTCTAGGAGAATGTGTGCGTTAAGATAAAGGAGAAATACCACTGCATGCAACAGTGAAAAGGGGAGCTGAGATTGCTATTGGCTGTTTTTGGACACAGAAGCCAGTTGGCCAGAAGGCACCATTAGTTCTCTAATCCATCAAAGGGCATTTGTATCATGAATTGATCTTGAAGGAGATGAGAGCTCAGAGAGATGGAGTCATTTACAGGGAGATAAAAAGAATCAAAGCTAATCAAAGCCCCAAGACCAAGCCTCCCTCTGGGGGAGTGTGTTCAGAGAACAGCTGCCTCTGAGAAACAAATAAACAGGACTTCCTTCTCTGTATTGACAAGAGTCTTAGCCAGTTATTTAGAGTTTCTTGCCTTGAGCCCCTGAACCTCAGGAATGGGAAATATGAAACAGTACAGAAGGCTTACTTTTATATGGAATGATGGTGTTGAGCCTGTTTTTTAACTTTGAAACCAAAAGAGAGAGAGAGAGAGAGAGAGCAGATGGTTCCGCTGCTATATATAGCATAGCAGGTGAAATAAACTTTATTTTCAAGAAACCACCCATCAAAGACTGTAGCTAATATGAAGAAAAATAAAATATTGTGTGGTGAATTTCACCTACATGGACAGTCCAATCTGGGTAACTAAAGTGATTCTTCAAATAATAATAATAGCTAAAATTAATTGAGTACTTGACTATGTGCCGGTCTCTGTATGCACATGAACTCATTGAATTCTCTCAACACACACAATTTTTTATCTGTTTAACATATGAGGAAGTTCAAGTAGAGAGGAGTCAATTGCCTAGGGCCATAGACAGGAAAATGACAGTGTATGGATTCAAACGCAGCTCCAGTGACTCTAGATTCCTCCATAATATTTCTGATTCTCCGCTGGTCCTGTGGGAATGTGGTTAATAGTTTTGTTCATTTGTTTTCATTGGTGGATTTGTTTTTATTTCGTTTATCTTACTTGGGAACTAGGGGTAGGGGTGCCTAGTCAGTGAGGATTGCTTGTAGTGTCTAAATAATGTTTTAGTGTTTACTGAAATATTGTGTGTGTGTGCACAGACGGCTGAAAAGTCCAGTTCAGGAGTAGAGCTCCCTGCCAAGAGGAAGGACTGCACTACGTAATGAACGGAGTATGGAATTGGGAGTCGGGGCCCACGTTCCAGTTCTGTATCTATCACTCATAAGTCATGTGACTTAGGGCAAGCGCAGCCTCTGAGCTCATGTTCTTTATCAGTACCCTGAGCCCGGTCCTCCTCACATCCCCATATTAGAGTAATAAGGCAGCACTCTCAGCTCTCTTGAACTTTGAATTGCATTAAGGGTTTGGTTTGACTCACAGCTTTCCAAAGTGCATAGAGAGGCCATAGAAAATGTAACTTTCCATCCCCTATAGGTCTGGGGGATCTGTAAGCATCATGGAAGTGACACTGCCTTTATAGTCTTATACCCAATAGCAGGTCAGTGAGGGGAAAAAGAGAGACGAATCTGGGAGCCCCTGGAGACAACGACTAGTTTTTACCTGTTCTTTGCTTCCATTACGACTTTCTGCTTTGCTCTTCAATTTACAGTAATCTAATCAAGATTTATTGTGCTTCTATGCTAAGCACTGGGTGAATGGGAATGAGTAGTCACTTCCTTCAAAATGTAAACCTGCACTCTAGGAGCACAATAATTGATGAAGGAGTCAGATAAATACACATCTAAGTACAACAGTTGTCAGCCATTACAGAAGACTGCGAGGAGGTGGGGGCACTAAGAAGAAATAGACAATTTTTTAACCGAGAAAATGTTTTATCAAGGGAATGACCTGGACGCTTAAGCAGGCTTGCAAGATGAGCAGCTGGTCTTCTGGGGGTCAGGAAGGCATGGAGAGGGAAGGGCGCGAGAGAGGAGAGACTGGAGAGCTACCCAGGGTCTAGATCATGAAGGTCTTTATATGACACGTGGACTTGACCTACCAGCATTGTGGAATTATAAAATGGTTTTAATTTCTGATCTCAAGTTCATTCTCTTTCCTTAGAGGAGCTCCATAGGACCTCAAAGGACCTGCTGTGCTACTAGCAGAAAAATCACAGCCAGCCTGACTGGATCTTTGGCGGGCGGAATATTCTGATTTGACGTTGTTGACAGACATGGCTACCATTAGAAGCCATGAGTCTCAAGGAAGCCATTTCTTCCTGAGAAAAGCCAGATGCTGTTTAGTGGATAAGAATTTCCTAGAACAACAAAACTTCTCATTGCATTTCTCTTTTAAAAATAAAAGGCCGCCAGAGGGGGCCAGACTTCACTTTTCTGGATTAAGAGAACAGGGCCCGTGGGCATGGCAAAGTGCGAACGAAGAGGTCACAGTTGAAGAGAATTAGCTCTTATTGCTTCTCATGTATTTTCACTCTCTACTAAAATCAGAAATATAAATGTGAGTATTGATTTATTTTCAAGCTCCAAATTTGGGTTTAAAAACAAAATAATACATTAAGTGTTACTTTTTACAATCAGATTCAGGCCCAATATTCAAGGACTGCTGAACCAAATAATGAACCTTCCAGACCATCCTCTTCTTGATATGTGTCTTCCGGGTCAAGTAGACTATAGCTGCTGATAGGTGCTTTGTTTATTTATTTATTCATGCATTTAGCAAATATTTGTTCAGATTTTATTGTGTGCTAGGCAGCTTGCAAGGTGTTGAAATACAAAGATAAAAAAAGACATGATAAATGGATAAATAAACAGTGGTACATCCATACAATGGGCTATTATTCAGGGATAAAAAGAAATGAACTATCAAGTAGTGAAAAGATTTGGAGGAAACTTAAATGCATATTACTGAGTGAAAGAAGCCAGTCTGAAAAGGCCACATACTGTATGATTTCAACTATATGACACGCTAGAAAAGGCAAAAAGAGGGCCAGCACCAGTAGCCTAGGGGTTAAATTTTGCATGCTTCACCTCGGCAACCTAAGTTCGGTTCCTGGGCATGGACCTACACTGCTCTGTTAACAGCCATGCTGTGCTGGTGGCCTGCATATTGAAAAATAGAGGAAGATTGGCACAGATGTTAGCTCTGGGCAAATCTTCTTTAGCAAAAAAAAGAAAAAGAAAAAGAAAAGGCAAAACTATGGAGACACCAAAAAGACCAGTGTTGTCAGGGGTTAGGGAAGAGGATGGGATGAATAGAGAGAGCATGGAGAATTTTTAGGGCAGTGAAAATACTCTTTATGATACCATAAATGTGGATACATGTCATATTACATTTGTTCAAACCCATAGAATGCACAACACCAAGTGTGAACCCTAATGTTAACTATGGACTTTGGATGATAATCATTTGTTTCTGTAGGTTCATCAGTTGCAATAAATGTAACACTCTGGTCAGGATATTGATGGGGGGAGGCTGTGTGTATGTGGGGACAGGGAGTATAGGGGAAATCTTTCTACCTTCTGCTCAATTTTGCTGTGACCCTGAAACTGTTTTACAAAATAAAGTTTATTTAAAAAAAAAAAAGACGTGGATCTTGCTCTTAAGAGTTTAGAGTCTGGGAGCAGCAGGCAGCCAAACAAACGAAGCAAACACGCGCTCATTGCTCTACGGAGGGCCTTTCAATGTGGTGGGAGCATCCATGAAGGACTCTAAGTCTCCCTGTGACGTGTGTGTCTCCCGTGAGGTCCTGCGTTGCTAAAGCTGCTGTGGGAAGAGCAGTCCCCCCAGGCAGGGCACTGAAAGACCTTACGTTTTAGTCCTGGCTGGGCCTCTCACTAGCCGTGAGCTTTTGACTAAGTTATTTCACCTCCCCGACCCTAGCTGACTCATCTGTGAATTGACACTATTGTTTCCAACAATCTGTAAGGGCCCTTCTAACTTCAACATACACGTGATCATTTCAATTTCAACGCAAAAGTTTTTTTATTGTGGTAAAATATACATAACATAAAATTTACCATCTTATCATTTTTAAGTACACAGTTCTTCAGTGGCATTAAGTGCATTCACATTGTTGTGCAACCATCACAACCATCACCGTTCATCTCCAGAGCTTTTCCATCTTCCTAAACGGAAAATCTGTACCCATTAAGCAGTAACCGCCCGTTCCCTCCTCCTCTGGTCCCTGACAACCACCTTTCTACTTTCTGTCTCTAGGAATATCACTACTCTAAGTGCCTCAGATAAGTGAGTCATAGAGTACTTGTCCTTTGTATCTGGCTTATTTCACTTAGCGTGATGTCCTCCAGCTTCATCCATGTTGTAGCATGTGCCAGAATCTCCTTCTTTTTTAAGCTGAATAACATTCCATTGTATGTATATGGCAACATTCTTCTGAAGTGACTGTTTCTTTGGCCACCAACTGCACCATGGGAGGAGAGCTCTGGCAGAACAAACTTGCCCATCTTTCCTCTCTCCGGATCCGGGGACAGCCAGTTCAGACCTTGGTGTTCGGAGGGCCCTGCTACTTCTGCTGGGGCAGCTCATCCCTTTCACAAGATGTGCTTTAGTTCCTGCCCGTGAAATAGCCTTTGGTTCTTCTTGTTTGTGGAGCAGATATCATCTCCTTAGGCGTAAGAACATACTCCGTCATCCAAGTATCCTGGACAGGGAAGATCAAAGAATGAAGGCACGCTGCTTCCTCTCGTTCCTGTCATAGTTCCAGCTGCTATACATATTAAAAAAAAGTACCACAGACTGAGTGGCTTATAATCCACCGAAATTTATTTCTCACAGTTCTGGAGGCTTAAAGCCTGAGATCAGGGTGCCAGCATGGTTGGGTTCGGGTGAGGACCTTCTTCCAGGTTGCAGACGGCTACCTTCCTGTTGTGTCCTCAAGCCGCAGGAAAAGAGTGAGAGAGCTTTCTGGGGTCTCTTTTATAAGGGCACTTATCTCATTCGTGAGGGTGGAGCCCTCATAACCTAATCACCCCAAAAGCCCCACCTCTTAAAGCCCTCCCGTTGGGATTTCAACGTAAGATTTCAGCATATGAATTTGCAGGGGATACAAACTTTCAGCCCATAACACCTCCTTTACCTGGGAAAGCAGCAACGTGAGAGGCCAGGAGAAAAAAAGGCTTGTGTGTCCAGGGTGTTTAGAACCTAAATCCTCCATTCATGTGGTTTATCAAGGACCAGAAAATCAAGTACGGGAAATGTGGTCTGAATTACTACCACGTGAAATTGCTCAGTGATGTGGTTGTAAGGAATTAGATTTCGGGAAGAAGGAGAAAATCAAAGCCAGTTTGTTCAAATATAATGTTCTGCCTTATTCAGGCGTAGCCTAGAGGCATGTAGGTGACCATGGGCTAAAAGCATTGCTGTTGGAAACCAGACAAGGAATGTATTGACTTTGAGAGCATTTGCCAAGCCTACAATAAACTAATACGGTTTCATTTTCAAAGTGCCTCAGCTACGAGACTCTTTCAGAGATTCATAATTGCTTAAATCCTCACTCTTCTTGAAAACTTTCTGGAAGTATAGGGTGAAAGGCAGAAGTGGGGCCTGGGCACATTTCACTGCTAGGCTAAAAGAATTTCACTTTAGGAATAAAGGACATCATTGATACTACGCTCCACTTTTCCCTAATTGAAATAGACTACTAACATAGGATTTCCTATTAGCACACTCTCACTGCATAAAACCAGAGATAAATCAGGTTGGTGGAATAGAAAACAGATGGCCAAGCTTTTGCCCTCATTTCTTGAAGCCTGGTTTCACAGGTAAGTGCCCTGGGAATGGTGTGGAGGTTAGGTGCACAGGCTCTGGAGTCAGACTGCCTGGTTCAAACCACAATTCAGCCTTTCCTAGATGTGCAGCCTTGGGGGCTAAAGTCTCTGAGGTTCAGTCTTCTGCAAGATGGAGATAATAGTAGTATCATAGGGTGTTATGAGAATTAAATTAAGCGATAAATGAAAGCCCCCAGCCCAGTGGCGTTGGTGGTGTTGGTACTACTGTTCTTATTACTGAAAGCCTTTAGGATTGGATCAGTTTTCTCTTAGCCTACAAATCTCTAAGCAGATCCAGTAAGGGAGGCAGCATGCTATAGAAAAAAAGCAATAGCCTCTGCCCATAGGTCGTTGCATGATGTTGGAGAAATCGTTATGTCTCTAATATTGAAACTTAGTGTGATCATCTGTATAACAATGATGAAGCAGATAGGAACTTCACTCCGCCACCTTGGGTGCACTAGATACTGTTACATTCTTCTATTTTTCTAAAGCCAAGTTAATTCTGACCCTGACTCCACCTGGGAGGCAGGAAGTTTAGTCTTAATCTTGTTGGTAGGCTCCTCCAACCCCCCGTGAACATCTGAGACAGGGCCCTGTGTCTATAGTCCATAGGCCGTACTGGTGCTAGGTCCTTTGTCCAAGCCCCCTGAAGGTGGGTCACTGATCTTTCTCTGCCAAACAAACATAGGGTCTTGGCTGGGCATGGGAACCCCCATGAGTATATTCACCTACCCTTGATGCTACATCCCTTCTAAGGCCTGATCACCCCCTAGAGGTGCTGCAAGGGACGGAGGCTCAGGTCACAAACATTTCACCTCTGTCCATGTTCCAGACTTGAAAGAAGCCCTTTCCCTACTCTGTTATCACAGCTTCTTGCACTTTCTGCCTTAAAGACATTCACTCCTCTCTTCCCTTCCTAGAAAGGTAGAGCGTAATCCTCTTTAGGCTTTTAAGAGCAAATGCCAGGAAGGTGGTGGTAGGGGTGGAGTTATCTCCAAGAAACTTCTGCTTTGGGCCTTGAAGTAAAAAAACACGAAGGCCCAGCCACCTTCCAGAATCAAGAGAGAAAGTAAGAATCCAAGGAAAATATGACAAATTAGCCTCTCAGGGAATACCATCTCACGCGGGTTGAAATTGCTTGATGGTTCTCAATTTTGTCTCTCTAAGAACTCCTTCCATTATTATTTTATCCTGTCCCCAAACTCATATTTTAAAAGATTTCTCTACGAGGTAGTTTATTAAGGAATTGCTTGTACAGATTTATCTGAGCCAACTGCAGTTCTATTAGACTTTTTGGCTTTTTTTCCCTTATGTCAGAAGAGTCCCTTCCAGGCTTCCATTACTCATACAAGGAAGACCAGGACAAATTCTACGCTGTCACATGATATGGTTTCAGAAAGAATCTTTACTGAAGCAAGGAAAAGACCCATGGCAGTGAGGCAGAAGTTCATGCGGCCCACCACACTCTCCATCGTCCCTGGAGGAGGACTACACCTGGAGAGGTGAACCAGGGCCATGGCTCCATTTCATGGAGGGACTTTTCTCCTCTGTGGGTCTGCCTTTTTTAGGACAATTGTGAGGAAGTGGCCTCGTCAGGAATACTGAGAGTGCATAGCCAACCATTTAAGGACTTGTCTCAAAACACCAGATCCTCTGCATGTGGGGGAACTTAGAGAAGTTGGGGGTCCCTGAGACCCATGGGTTATTATAACCACCCAGCCCTACTACCACTAGGGTGAGGAGAAGCCAATAGTCCAGTAGGAGTGTGAGCCTGACCTTCCCTCTGGGGGTCCCATCTAGCTTGTTGTCCAGGCAACTCTTGGTGAGCACACTGGTCATTTTCACAACACCAGCTCCTTGTACAACAAGGAAAATTTCTCCCAGACCATCATTCATACCTTCAGGGGTGCTGCGTGAGAGAATTCTATCAAAAGTGAAAGGCTGACAAGCACCCCACACGGTTCTGTTCTCCTGGGCCCTTTCTGCTGCTTTGGTTGATTCCTTCTCCTTAATCCTTTCCACAGTGTTTCAAACTTTTCTAGAATCATCAATTCCCCACTCCTTTATAGTCTTGCTGTTCAAAGTGTGATTCTCATACCACCTGGGAGCTGGTTAGAAATGCAGCATCTCAGACCCCACCCCAGACTTTCTGAATCAAAATCTGCTTTTTAACAAGATCCTCAGTAATTCATATGCACATGAACTTTGAGAAGCATGGTCTACGGCAGTGCTTCTTGAACAATCTGGGGTGAAGAACTAGTTTTCTATATTTCTAGTCCATCGGGGACCAGCCCTTTTGTAAAATGATTAAACATGAATTACGAGGAAAATGAATTTAAAAAATAAATGAAATAGGCAAGCTCTATGTTTTTATGATTAGCATCACCAAAAATAAAGTTGCTTTTCAGTAAATATAATTGGAGAAAAACAGAAAAAAAGAGTCACACATACCGTACAATTTTATAGAAAATGTGAATTAAGGCAATTAATAAATAAAACTGTATTAGACTTGTAACTTTTTGCTGTTCTGCAGTTATAACTAAACAAAGTTGTGAGAGAAATAGTTTTCCCAATATTAAATGTTTGTATGCATGCTTTCAATGAATATCTTGTATACCAATATTTAAAGTTTTTAAATGACAAATACATGTGCTTCTTTCTTGTTAACTTAAGTTGCACTGATAGTAACACCATTCACAGAGGATAATGTACATCTAAACTATTTCTATGTTTTGTTTTAATAACACACATAGTAGAGAAACCAGTCTTGAAAAGGTATGTTGATAGGAATGGAAGATGAGATTTCAAAGGAATTTCAGCAAGAAAATAGAGCAGTGATGCTGTATCTTCAAAAGGTGGTCTCTAACCTTTCAGTGTCCACTTTCGACAAATTTATCTTGTAAAAGTAAATGTAACATTTCTCAATGAAACAAATGGATCCCAGATGTTGTACTTTTGGGTTACAGCTGGCAAACTAATCCTAAAATATCACATGGTAAATGGGGACCCATCATATGTGACCAACATGCAGCTTACACTGCATTCCACTCACATCAGGAGTTTGAGAGCATGCACACTGGTCCATGTCCTGTTCAGTAAGATGAGTCCACTGATCATACACTTGCGTTTCACAGCAACACCAAACTGCTACAGAAGTTTGTAAATGTTTACTCTCAATTTCTGTTCCTATCATGTGTGGACTGGTAACAGTTCTGCCCGTGTGAGAACCACACTTTGATAGCACTGCTCTGCACTTCTTTACCAAGGCTCTCTGTAGCTCTCCACAAGCTGATAGAAAAGGAGACGAGCTCCCTCCACCTTTTTGTTGTCCTCCTCATAAGAGTTCTGTATTTTCATCCATAGGTAACTTTTGCCTTCAATCTTGGGAAATAGTTATCCTCTCTTCCCTTACCTACATTATTAAACCTATCTTTCTTGGTATTCTTGGAAACATCACTATAGGAGACACTTTCGATTGCCTACTCAACTTTCCTCCTTGCTTGTAGGGCCCCAGATTTGGGGGTGAAAACTAACCCTCAGGACAGGTGACTCTTTTTTTTTTTTAATATTTTATTTTTTTCCTTTTTCTCCCCAAACCCCCTCCAGAACATAGTTGTATATCCTTAGTTGTGGGTCCTTCTAGTTGTGGCATGTGGGACGCTGCCTCAGAGTGGCTTGATGAGCAGTGCCATGTCTGCGCCCAGGATTCGAACTGACGAAACACTGGGCCGCCTGCAGCGGAGCACACGAACTTAACCACTCAGCCATGGGGCCAGCCCCAGGAAAGGTGACTCTTGTTCAAGAATTTTTTTTAAAGATAAAATCACAAGTCTCATCCAAATTTAAAATAAAATGTATCTGAAATTTTATTAAACTCACTAAATAAGGAGAGAACCAGTAAGACGTTACAACAAGTTCAAAGAAGAATTCAAATAAACACACATAGAGAGGCAGGTAAGGACCGCTGAGATGAATTTACAAATAGATGCACAGGATCACATGGCAATGATCAATTGCATCTCACTGCACAAAATTTATTTGCATTTCTCAAGGTAAGAATTACTTATGTTATCATCACTTGCCTACAATTTATAGATTTCTCAAATAGCACAAAGAGAATGAAAGGGGGAGAAAACCTGGAAAGATTTCTAGACCTGTAATCTTTTTGGCTCATTTCAAAATCTTTCACAATTTTTCCTGATACCTTATTCCCATATCTAGTAGTAAATCCTGATTGCTTTAGCCTGTCAATGGTAATTCCATTCTTCTTTCCAAGGGAATGTTTTTGAGATGGGAATGTGACCCAATTCTGACTAATGAAATGTAAGAGGAGTTTTGAGATGGAGGAGTGACCTAATAAGTTTCCACTGGAAGAGATGACCTATTTGCTTCCTCTGGACGTTATGCCTCAGACCTCCTGCAGCAGCAACCTTGAAAGTGAGTCCAGCACAAGGAGGAGGATGATACCAAGGGATTCATGGAAAGTAGAAATGGAGTCCACGATCTGTCCTATTTTTAGACTTTTTCTCTTCTTAGATAATAACCTTTCTGGTTGTTTAAGCCATGAAGTCAGTTTTTGTTACTTGCAGCTGACAGCATCCTGATACATCTGTTCACTCAGTTACCAGAGTCTCACGTCCCTCCCTATGTCATCTTTATTCTCTGTGAAAGTTACAGGGTGTGGTGGAGAGACTAATGAACTTTGGAGTTACAAAATGATTGCAATCCTAATCTCACGCAATACTAGCTACGTGTCCTCAGGCAAATTATTACAATTCCAAAATGTAGTTTCCTCCACTGATAAAAAGAAGATGCTGCCCAGCTCATGAAGTTTGGGGAAATGATAGAAGAGACAATATATGTAAGCCAAACAATATGATTTTGTTTAATCTTTATAAAATAGAAAAGCTGCTGGCAGACTCCTTTTATGCCATTGATGACACCAGCACCAGATACGTGCTATGCTCGCCAATATCCATTCCTTTCCCCCCCTCTTCTCTCCCCCTCTGCTTTTGCCTCCAGACACTTTCAAGTTTCAACTATTTTTATGCAGTTCTTCTAATTTCTATCCTTTTCTTGCTTCCCTTTCAGAACTAAATGGAGAAAACTGTATTTTCCAGGACTCTTCTTAGAAAGAGTCCCGTACGTGGTTGGAAGGACTCCTTTGGTAAGTGGCTTGGATTGGGAGTGCAGATGGAAGAAACTTTAAGTTTTATGTTAAACCACCGAATTTCAGGGGGCAGCTGATGAGAAGCTGAGAACTGGGTGGAGGAAGGGCAGAGGAGGAGCCTGGGAGAGGTGGTAATTGAGAGAACCATCACCCTAGGAGAATTTATGAAGTTGTGTGTTGGGGGGTATGATTGGTCCCTTTTCTGTCTCTTCATTATAAAACGTTCAGTAAATCCTACATTGCTCACTACTCCTTTTGGTGCAAATAGGTTATTCTGGAGACCTCCAAAGAGGCGCTCTGGTCTTTGGCAATGTTGGCAGGAGGTAGAAGTAGGGATTACATTAGGGACCGACCAGACCTCTGGAAAGATGTTTCTGTCTTCCCTGCACCTATCCATTTGTTATCACCTGTCTTCTCTTTCCTCATGAGCACACTGAGGGTTCTCTTCTCTATCCCTTTTCCTTCTCTGGCTCCTTCACTGGCCCTATTTCCTCCAGAGTCCTCAGGTCTCTGCTCTTCCCCATTATCAAGACTCCCGACTTCGACCATCACACCTGGAGTCAGTAGAGGGAACTGTAAGTTGCCTCTCACAAAACGGCTAACAATCATAATATAGTTTATTGAATATTCATATACATTGCTCATGGTGTTAGGTACCTTCCATACATAATTTCATTCAATCTTTTTAACATTTCTGTGTGGTAAATACTATTTATATCACTGTCACAGAAAGCAAACAGATCCACTTGGCTGATATTCCATGGATTTGAATGGTTACTCCCTACCAGGCCACTGGCTAGAGTCAGGAGAGCAAATTGGGCAGTAGTATGCCAAAAAGCACAACTACTGAGCTTTCCATCTGCCTTCATTCTTTTGCTGCAGGTTTTTTTTAAAAAATTGAATGTATGTAAATTACTAAAACTGCCTGAGTTTGACTTCAGGCTCTTAGAGTATAACTCTTTTCAGTCTAAAAAGAATTGTCAAGCAGTAACACTACCATAGAAAAGTGAAAGCTGGAGTAACTGATATTTCATTATTTCTGTTTATGTTCTTTTCCTGTTTATGCTGTTTTGAAATCACAGTGGATTGCATGTCAGTGTAGAGGTCAGCCACAGAATAAAAGTGTCATTTTGTTTAAGTTCTGCTAAATATTAAAGGGATGATAATGGGGAATTGCTTGAATATTAGAGATTGTGCATAGAAATTGTACTATAATGCAAATGACTATTTTATATTTTAAAATTATTTTTGTACATGTTATGCTTTGTAAAAAAGAGTAGTAATTAAATGGATACGTATTCATCATATTCTGACTTAGAAGAAGCATGTTTTATCCATCTAAGAGTTTACAAGGGAAGGTTAATCATCTATTTGTTTTCTCTCATTTGAGTTCATGATTTTGTTAGCATAATTGTTATTCTGCCATTTCTTGACTTTATTGTGATCAAAATGTAAAAAAACCTATGGGGTAAACTCTTACTACCTGATTTCAAGACTTATTGTAAAGCTACAGTGGTCAAGACAGTGCGGTTTTGGAGAAAAGACAGACATACAGAATGATGGAATAGAACAGAGTCCAAAAATAGATCAATACACACATGGTCAGTTGGTTTTTTGACAAAGATGGAAAGGTAATTCTCTGGGGAGGCGATAGTCTTTTCAACAAATTTGCTGCAACAACTGGATATCTACATGCAAAAAGGAACCTTAACCCAAACTTCACTCCATATACAAAAGTTAACTCAAAGTGTATCACAGACTTACATATACAACCTAAAACTCTAAGACTTCTAGAAGAAACCATAGAAGAAAAATCTTTGTTACCTTGGGTTAGGAATGGATACTTTAGAAATGACACAAAAGTCACTATTCACACAAAACTAGCACATTGGACTTTATTGAAATTGAGAACTTATGCTTTTTGGAAGGCTCTGTTAAGAGAATTAAAAGACAAGTCAGACCGGGAGAAAATATTTGCAAGTTACATATCTGATAAAAGACATCTATCCAGAATATATAAAAATTTCTCACAACTCAATAGTAGGAAAACAAATAACCCTTTTTTGAAAAATGGAGAAACTATTTGAACAGACACTTGAGCAAAGAAGATAAAGGGATGGCTAATAAGCACTTGAAAAGGTGGCGATCACTAACATCATTAGTCCCTAGGGAAATTAAAACCTCAACGTAGTACACACCTACTAGGATGGCTAACATTTAAAGAAATCCAACAACCTGCCAGTATCAAGAGCAGGTGAGGAGTGACTAGACTTCTCACAGATTGCTGGTGGGAATGCAAAATGGTACAGCCGCGTTAGAAAAGAATTTGGCAATTTCTTATAAAGTTAAGTATACACTTACTATATGACCTAGCGATCTCACTCCTAAGTATTTACCCAAGTGAAATGAAAATTTATCTTCACGTAAAAACTTGTATGAGAATATTTATAGTTTATTTTATTCATAATTGCCAAACCAAGAGAAAAACACAAATTTCTCTCAACTGGGGAATGAATAAACAAACTGTGGTACATCCATACAGTAAAATATCGCTCAGCAAGAAAAAGGAATGAATTACTTATATAAACAACAACATAGATGAATCTCAAAAAGACGCTATGCTAAGTGAGAAAATCCAGACCAAAACAGAGTATATTCTGTTATTCTATTTATATGACATTCTGGAAAAAGCAAAACTATCAGGACAGAAGACAGATCACTTATTATCAGAGGCTGTGGGTGGAGAGGGGTTGGCTCTAAAGGGACACTTGGTCATGGTGGCGGTGATATGACAGTATACATCTGTCAAAACGCACACTACTGTTTACTAATAAAGGGTGAATTTTACTATACTTTAACGAAGAAAAAGAAGAAGACATCATGTCGCAAAAACACGGAGTACTGGGTTTCATACCCAGATCTGGTCTACTTCTACCGCTCCAAGTTTTTAACAACTGCTTCACACAGCCTCTACATGCATATCTTTTGAATAAATATGTTGATTTGAGTGATTCTAAAGTTCCAGGTAATCCTCTGAGAGTTAAACTAGCAAAAATAAATTGATAAAGCAAAATTGTTTTCCATCTCCTCTTCAATTCTTCCTTTCTTCCCAGTCTCCTTTGCAGAGTCCCCCTCCTCAGACCATGCACAAGGATTGGTGAGCTGCCTCCTGTTTGTTATTACTATCCATCCTTGAGTGACATTTTCTATTTCCATGGCTTTTTGATTGCTACTTATATCCTTATAAGCCTCAGATCTATGTTTTCGGCTCAGACTTTTTCTTAAACTCTGTTGCAAAACTTAGGACTTACAACAGCCACGTTGTTTTCTTATATTTTGTGGGTCAGGAATTCAGAAGGGCTCAGCCGGGTGCTTAGTATCCCTCTCTGTGGCATCGCTGGGACTGCAGGAGCCACTGCATGCAGGCTTTTCACTCACATGTCTACACCTGGGTAGGGTTGGCTGGCAGTTGGTGCTGATTCTAGGCTGGGAGCTCAGCTGGGCCTGTCGATCAGAGCATCTTCCCATGGTCCCCCTATATGACCTGGTCTTCTTATAGTATGGCCACAAAAATGTTTAATTTTCATGTGAGCAAATTCATCATATTTTGCCTTACAGTTTACATTTTCAAGATTGTGTTTTGAGAAATTCTTTGCCGCTTTATGTCACAAAATAGGAGACACAGCATAGGTGGGTAGCCACGTGCCCCAGGAGAACGAAGAATGGATTTTAGCAGACGCTCTCATGGGGTTACATGTGGGATTTAAATATGACATTGGATCCTTAAATAACTACTCAGAGCACAGCTCTGATCAGCCTGGCCAACCTGCATACGCACCTACGAATTATTATGTGTGATAGAAATAAACATCTATATTCTTGAGGCTAATGTACTTTTAGGTCTTTCTGCTATGACAGATTAATGTTACCTAACTAAGTAGCTCATACCTCCATCTTGCAGATAAGGAAATGAAGCTTGGAGAGGTCATACAACTTTCCCAAATGTATACTGCTAGAATGCAAACCTCCAGGTAATTCAACTCCGGGTATGAAAGACTGTATGTTTTCCCCCTGAAATTAGTTTTGCTCTTCTTTCTCTTCTCAGAATTTCAAATCTCTTCATTAACTTTCATATGAATTTTATTGCTCATTGAAGGCAATTAATAAAAATTTAAAGTTGCTATAAAATTTATGCTCTGAAAGGTGAGGTGCTGATAAGAAATAAAATATCAAACATCATTTCTTTTAAATGATCCCTTTCTTATCTGAATGTTGTTTATTATCAGGCAAATGGTGGAGAAAGCCAGTTAGTTTCCATCCACTGAAAGTTCTGATCTTGGTGGTGGTGAGCATCCCCAGGCAGAGGAAGAGTGATGGACTACTGAAGAAGAATTTAAGTTGGATAGCAAGAAGAACTTTTGCCTTATGCAGTCAGATGAAAACATTCTACATAAATATTCATATGAAAATATTCTATGAAAAATATGAAGAACTTGATATGTGTTGCATTCGCTATGATGACACCTGGGAAGTTAGAATGTTTTGTAGTAATTTTAACACATACTCTTTACTCCAACAATCATCTTGTGAGTAGATAATTGGAACCATTTAAGATATGAGGAAACTGACAGATGAGGTAACTCTACAGATGTAGTGACTCCTGGGTACACCTCCAGAAGTTGTTTGGTTGTTAGGTAACCGGTGATCAAGTCTGCCTCTCTGACAGATGTGATTGGGGGAGGTGGAATGGGTCTCTATCAACAAGACTCCTCCTGAGGTAGAACGAGGTCCGGTTCTCTGAGTCAGCCATGAAATCTAGTGAGTGGTCATGTGCTCAGGGCTATGAAGGAGTTAAAAAACAGCCAGGACATACAAGGAAGACTAAATTCCCTTTCAGGAAGCTTTACGGTAACTTTTGAGTGTATTTCCTACAGGTAATATTTTTTTCTTTAATCTGGAGAGCAAAAGAAAAGTGAAAATAGTTAAGAAGCAGAGAAAGACATTGCTAATGGAAACTGGAGCTAATTAAATTCATAGAGGCAGTTATTGAGTATCAATCCGACAAGGATTGGATGTGGAAAAGAAGAGGGGCCATCTGCAGGTGCCCAAAGCTCAGGGCGTCTGCTTGACCACAGCTGAATTTCTCCCCATCGTAAGCAGTGCCCAGTTCCCAAAGGCAAGCTTAGCGGCTTGGAGCTATCTATGGTCTCCAGAGGGGACACACTCAGAAGTCTCACTGCTTTTGCTTTAAGTTTCAAGGGCATTGGTGCTGTGCAATAGCTTTGCGTTCTTAGAAGGACGAGCTTTGTTCACCAAAAAGGACATTGAAATGCACGCCAAGAACATGTATACTCGTTAATAATACCTGGTACTAATAATCAGTTATGAGAATACTTTGGATAATTATGCATAGCTTCATTTTATCATGAAAATTTTCCAAGAACTCAAAACATTGAAAACTCTGTCAGTAGGTACCCATGCCCTAATCATATGCATGGAGGCCTAGGTGGTCCCCATCTTTGTAGGACTGAGTAGCAGGTGGGTTCAGAGCCAACTTAGAGGGCACAAAAGAGGATTCAGTTAAAAGAACCAGTGTGTTGATTGGGAATTGGTCTCAGGACCTAGTTCTCAGAATTGAGGAAGTGGTTTAAAGATTGACTAGCAACGAAGGCGAGTTGATACTTTGGCCAAGAGCATAGGTCTAGAAGACTTTAAAGTCTGGGTAGATCCTTCAGGCTGAGGCAGGGCTGAACCTATATCTGGGGGCCTAATTGCCCAATTAGTGAAGAAGAGGATAAAAAGCTTAGGAACCCAAGCAGGGCCAGCCACGTGGGATTTGCTCCCATCAATTGTGGGGCAACAATTGAACTTGAGAGATTTGAGCTCTGTTAAAATGAACTTATACTAAAAAATAAATCTGTGCAAATAGGTATTCTGAACTAGGTTTTGTTTTTGAGATAGGTCTCAAATGTGAATCATCGTAACATTCAACTTCATCTTCGCCCCTCCCTCTAGCAGTAAGCCAGAACATTCTTTAGAGTAGTAGTCCCTTGAACTTTTTACAAAATTGGATAAGACTATCAAGAAAGAGCTTTTGAGCACCTTTGCTTACATTAATTAATTTATGTGTAAGTAGTATGCATGCATAATTTTTCTAAAATATTATAAATATTAAAAAACAGAAACAAAAATAGAGATTATAAAAGAAGAAATAACACATGGAAATTCTAATATGATGCTATTGTGCCCCAGTAGATTATCTTGGACCCTCTTGGGCTGAGCACATTCCATTCTGGAGATCTCTCCTTTAGAATATTAATGGTAAATTACATGGTCTGAATGGCATGACTAAGTTTTCAAACTACTTACACCAAGTCTGGAAACATGATTTTTATTCCTACCATTCGTTAATTTGACAGCGTCGGCCTTACAGAGCTCTATCTTGGGTATTCCAAATTATTCTGATTAATGGCAGACAGCACTGGCCTCAGATGGCCATGTTGTTCTGCCCTGATCGTCACAGCAAAGCTGGAGAGCACCGATTTATTTTCTGCATAAAGAATATTAGGCTCCAGCTGCTGAGGTCAAAGGCCAAATGAAACAACACCAGATGCTGAATCCAGGAATTCTCCTAGCACCTGGGGCTGAGGTTCAGAGCCAGAATCTATCTACTCCCTGGAGATCTTGGGTTCTAGGATCAGAAAACAAGCACCGCCGGACCCAAAAATGCTGTTGAAGCAATCCTAGTGACACCTTACAGCACTGCAGCATTGCGGCTATTGCCACACTCCGGGACCTCACACACGTGCGCCTGAGCCTTGAGCCCCAGCAGAGTCCCTGCTGAACCCCCAAACTTGCTGAGAAGTTCACAAGAACATTTTGATATCCACTTCTCCACAGATATTTTAATAACTTTATTTTTAACAGCTTTATTGAGATATAACTCACATTTCATAAAATTCATCCATGTAAACAAATTCAATGGTTTTTAACATATTCACAGACATGTGCAACCATCTCCACAATCAATTTTGGAACATTTTCTTCATCCAAAAAGAAACCCACAGCCGTCACTTTCCAGTTTCCCCCAACACATCTCTCTCTCCTTCCCCCACGCCTAGGGTGAAAACTAATCTACTTTCTGTCTCTATAGATTTGCCTATTCTGGACAATTGATATAAATGAAATCGTGTAATATGTGGCCTTTTGTGAGTGGCTTCTTTTACTTAGCATAATGTTTTCAAAGTTCATCCATCTTATACCATGTATCAGTGGTTCGATTTTTTTATTGCCAAAACATATTGCATTGTATGGATATACCATGTTTTACTTATTCATTCTTTGATTCATGGACATTTGAGTTGTTTTTACTTTTTGGCTTCTATGAATAATGCTGCTATGCACATTTATGTTTAATTTTCTGTGTGGACATATATTTTCGCTTCTCTTGGGCATATACGTAGGTGTAGAATTGCAGTGTCCTGTGGTAGCTCTATGTCCAGTCTTTTCAGGGACTGTCAGACTGTTTTCCAAAGTGGCTGCATCATTGTATGTTCCTACCAACAGTGTGTGAGAGTTCCCGTTTCTTCACATCCTAGCCAACATTTGCTATTAGTTGTCTTTTTGATTATATCATCCTAGCGGGTATGAAGCGGATGTCATTGTTGATTTGATTTGTATTTCCCTGATGATTAATGACATTGAGCATCTTTTTATGTGCTAATTGGCCATTTTTACACCTTCTTTGGGGAAAGTCTATTCTAATTCTTTGCCCATTTTTAATTGAGCTATCTTTTTATTGTGAGTTGTAAGAGTTCTTCATATATTCTAGATACAAGTAATGTATTAGATATATAATTTACAAAAAATTTTTTCCATTCTATAGGTTGTCTTTTCACTTTCTTGGTGGTGTTCTTTGAGACACAAAAGTTTTAAATTTTGATGATGTTTAATTTATCTATTTTTTCTTTTTTCACTTGTGCTTTTAGTGTCATATTTAAGAAATATTGCCTAACTCAAGACCATGAAGATGTGTGCCTATGTTTTCCTCTAAGAGTTTTACGGTTTTGCATTTAGGTCTTATCAATTTTGAGTTAATTTTTCTATATAGTGGGAGGTAGGCATGCAACTTCATTCTTTTGCATGCAGATATCCAGTTATCTCAGAACCATTTGTTGAAAAGACTATTCTATCCCCATTAAATTGTCTTGGCACCCTTGTTGAAAATAAATTGACCATAAATGTGAGGATTTATTTGTGGATTTTCCATTCTATTCCATTGATCTATATGTCCATCCCTATGTTCCATAGATTTATATAGGACCTTCTACTGCTTACCCAGTAAAAATTAATTAAGTAAGTAGTAAGCAATGCAGGTTTTTGGAAGGACGCTAATGTTTCTAAAGGAAGCTTAAGAAGAAAATTAACAATCAGGCCTAGAGGGCAAAAAAGCAAGAAAGTCCTGAGAAGCTCAACAGCATCTCTCTAAAGTCATGCCGTTATTGAATCAGCGCAAAGGATCTCCAGTCTTTGTGTCTTTTCCAAGTTTCACATTCTCCAGCAAGAGAATCTGATTGGTTTACTTGAGTGAGATGCTTTCCCTTAAAATGGTCAGTTCTGGCTGGGAACAGATTTGCACAGCACAGACGTTGTTACTAGGAGCCTGTCCCTTTGTTGAGAGATACACAAAAACAATACATCCAACTCCTGGGCCATTGCAGTACTCTCTTAACTTTTCTCCCATCTCTAGTCTCTCTCCTCTGTAATCCATCTTTCTTGCTACCCCTAGATTATCTAAGAGAATCTTTCTGGGACTGTTAGTGCAAGTTCACATTTCTGATATTAGGTGTGATCTTTCCTGAAGGAGGTGGACTTTCTAGAATCAATCAGCATGAAATTTGAACCTGGAAGATGGGCCTTAAGAAAGCAGGTGAGGGAGCTGGGCCCTTCTCCAGTCTTTCTTAACTGGAAGAGTATGAAGAATTAAGCCCTACAGAAAGTGATCTGAGGGACTATTTTCTCAGTTCTCCCAAGTGCATAGCTAGTTCCATTCTAGAAGCATGGGAGAGAAGTTGACCTATTAAAAATATATTAGATTCCTCAAGGCAGGAAGTGGATCAAAAAGTACAAACTTCCAGTTCCTAGTTAGTCCTAAGGATATAAGGTACAGCATGGTGACTACAGTTAATTATGTTGTATGGTATATTTGAAAGTTGCTAAGAGAGTGGCTCTTACAGGTTCTCATCACGAGAAAAATGATTTGTAACTATATATGGTGATGGATGTTAACTAGACTTATTGTGGTGGTCATTTCAAAATATATACAAATATTGAATCATTGTGTTGTATAGCTGAAACTAATATAATGTTATATGTCAATTATATCTCAATAAAAATTCTTTGGCTGCCTTAAGGCATTAAGGATTATTGTTTTGGGGGAACCCCAGTTGAGAAGGGCTGGTAGACTTTGAGGAGGTTAGATGTCTAGGTGGTAGGTGGTCCAGGGGCATCACCACTCTCCTCCATCCCGCCCCTACTAGATGTGAGCATGCTTAGTTACAAGCAAAAAGGGTAGACCTGGAGCTGGATAAGTCCAGACCTTCACATCCTGAGAGCAAGCCGCATTTTATAAATTGTATAATCCTACTCTGTTTATTTCTGTAGGGCAAAAATTTAATAAAATCTTGTTTAATGTCCGTATCAGATCTTGGGGAATCACTGAATCGTTGAAAGAGCCTTCCATCCAGCTTGGTCCAGAGATCTCTTTGAGACCTGAGTAATGTTGGAACTGACCACCAGGGACCCAATCAAAGGTGAAGGTAAACCTTAGGGAATACGATCCCATGGGGATTGTCCTATAATTCTTAATAATAGGGGATCTGGATGTTTTCTCGAAAAGGCAAGAAAGCAGCAGTGACCTAATTAAAACCTTCTCAACAGCTCATCACTACCTGCAGGATTACATCTAAATTCCAGGCTTGGCCCACTGGGCAGTCACGATCTGGTCCTAGACTTCCCTTTCCTTCCCCCCATATACCCTATATCCTAAACACACAGACACCTTAAGCCATGCCTTTCTCACTCCGCTCACTTTGCCCATGCTACCTGCCCTTCTCCTACTCATTCTTCAAGACCGGGTGTCAATGTCACCTCTACTATGAAGCTTTCCATTCATCCCCTCTCCTCTCCACAAAATTAGAACTTTCTGTATTTCATGCCCTCACGGCCCTTTCTACATAATTCTATGACATCACTCTTGACATTGTTATCATCCCTACATACCAGTCTTCTGTTGACAGAGTGGATTTCCCAAAGGCAAGGATCTCTTCACAGCAAGCATAATATGTCTTCGTCATAGGTGTCAAGGAATGCTATTGAGTGAATGCATGCAAAGAAACTGCACTGATCATTTTTGCTTTTAGGAGGAAGTCCACCAGTTATCTCTAGCAATCAAATATAAAAGGCAATATTTGCCTCTAATTTCAAAAATCCAAGGAATTTTTCCCAGAAGCCTTCTCAAGAAACTATCATCACATTACAACCACCAATCTGATAAATTCAAGAGAAATGGCTTTTGCCTGGGTTGCTCTAGGAACTGAGGGTAAAGGATGGCTAATTGAGTGCAACTGCTCAGATTAGTCTTTTAATTACTGAATTTCACTGAAAAGAATGCCAGCATTACTTTGTGCCGCACAAAGTCTTCTAAGGGAGGCTAAAGGGTAAATACTATAGGGCAGATGGTCAAATTTTTTCTTTCTTTGTCAAAAGAGGAGAAAAGATGAATATTATTATCATTTGAGGAAAAAAATGGAGAAACCACAAGCCATTTGCCTAGTTAGTGACACTTCATTTCTCAGCATGAAATGTCACATAAATCCTACATTCAGTTTAGTGTAAGGAATTGTTATTCATCATGTGCAGGGCAGCATTTGGAGTTTGTTTATCTTAGTTCTATAACCTTGTGTTCATAATACCTATGGTTGGAGTCTCTGATTTCATTTTCCAGAGCAATGAGGAGACCTCACAGACTGCGATCTCCTTGCATGGGATTTTGTACAAGAGTCAAGATTTGGTCCCTAGAGAAGAGCAAATAAGAATAAAGAAAAAAAAGAAAATACAAAGAGAAAACAAAGCTAAAAGAAAGAAACAAAAAGGGAGCAACTTATGAATCCAGGAAGAAAATGCATCACATCATTTTCATTATTAGGATTCCCTTTGTTTTTACCCTCAGTAGGATCAGCCAACATAAGCTTCCTTTCCCATTTAATTCCCAGGGGACCCTTGTGGTGTCCAGGAAAAATGCCAAGCTGAATCGTTCAGAAAATTGATTTACTTCTAGTAGAAATACTACACAAAAGACGACTTTTGTTCTTGCTCTAATTCCTCCCCTTCTCTTATTTCCTACGGGGAGTGATGAGAAAACTCAAAAACTAGTCTTATGTGCTACGTCTGGGAACTTCAAGAAATGTGGACTGGGGCAGCCACATCCTACCCCCCATCCTGGCCAGGGCTGAAGAGCCTAGAGAGGTGCTGTGGAGGGAGGATGTGCTCCAGCAGAACAAGAAGAGGATTGGAGACCACACAGAGAACCTGACTCCAAACTCCCACTTTACCCAACAAATCAATTCTTTAAAGGACTCTGGGTAAATATGTATTGGCTCAGACACTATTCTAGATAAGGTGGCTGGCTTCTCCAGGTAAATGCCTGCTTTCTTTTCCAAGGAGCACTGTCATGTCTAAGAAAACCTAAGTAGGGGTGAATGGTTTTCACACACCAAGTCCTGTTCCAGATGCGTCGAAAACCCAGTGAAGGAAGCCAGGGCAAACTGAGTACAGGAAAACACAGAGGACATTTGGATCAGCAGTTTACCTTCAAGTTCATCCTCAGCAGAGCCACAGAATGCAAACTGCTGAGGCTTAGCACATCCAGCTTAAGAGGATAAAAGATTTCTCTGATCTCATTGCCTCAGAAAAGCTCAAAAGGTCACATTTCCGGCTTGGGTCACCAAGCGCTCCTTTGGCTTTTCCTTCCTATGTACAAAATTTCAGAAGTCACTGTGTTGCTGAATTTCCTTTGGTAATAGAAAAAACAGTCATTATTGTTCAATGCAAGGAACTGATCTGACCTGGAGTCAATGATTTCTTCCTGCAAGTGATGAAGACTGTTTCCTCCAGCTGGTAATGAAACTCTGGAAATGCACTGGACATGCATCTCAAAAGCAAATAATCCATGGCAAGGAAGCAGTCCCGTACGTACCTTAAGCAACAGAAGTGAAGAATCATATTTTTAAACAATTTTTTCTATTGTGGTAAAATCCACATAACATAATAAAATTTACCATTTTAACCATTTTAAGTGTACAATTCAGTGGCATTATGTGCATTAACAATCATATTTTAAAAATAAAATAGCTATAAGTGGGTCTCTAATCTCTCTGAAGAAATTTACCCAATATAGGCAACAAAGAAAGAGCTATAGTTTTCATTCTAGAGAAGAATGGAAAAATGTGATACTTCTATGGGAATAATGTTATAAACCTAAGCAAGAAAAAAAATCTTATATTCCTCCTTTCCAGGTAGGGAAGTTGAGCAAGAGTATTAAGGGGTTCTCAGCTTCAGGAAAGTTCCCTCAACATTTGCTGGAGGTACTGCTGGCCTGGCCAGCAGGCCTGTCCTGGGCTCCTATCGTTTGCAAGATTCATGCACAGAAAACACATCTTCTTGCACACATCAAAAGGATAGTTCCCCTATCCCATAGAAAGGAGTACAGTTTAGAGGAAAACTATACTATGTCCTGGTAAGAGCTGGGCTTTGGAGTCAGAAAGCACTGCTGCTTCTGGTGTTGTTGCAAGTTACTTAAGCATTTTGCATCAGCTTTCTCATTTATAAAAAGAGGATTAATATTAGTATCTACTTCATAGGGTGGTTACAAGGCTTAAATTAGATAAGAGTATTAGTCAGGATATGATAGGTTCTGCTGCAGTAACAGATGAACCCCAATATGTCAGTGACTTATTCTGACAAAAGTTTACTTCTTGCTCATGTCACAGTCTGAGGTGGGGCAGATGGCTTTCCTCCAAGGGGGAGGAAGGAAGGACCCGGCCTGCTTCCAAAAAGCAACTTTGACATCTTGGAAGTCTTTGCTGCCTTATGAATGGAGGAACCACGTTGGCTGTTTACTGCTTTGTCTTCAGAATAACTATGCCCTTTCTAGTCGATTGGAAATAAGCATGTGTACCAGTCAGAGTCCCAGCCAAAAACGGATGGTACACTCTAAAGGGTCACTTAATAAATAGCTTATTTACAAAAGCATGAGCAGGATTAAGAGATACCACAAGGGATGGTGAGACATCTCAGGGCCGCCAACAACTCAATCCAGGTCCTGGATTTTCAGTACCTAAAATTCAGGGAGGGGATGTGAAATGGGAGGCTAGGAATAATTAGCCTAACCTCTCTCTCCTCCTATCTTTCTAACCCTTTCTATTGCCTCCCAGTGGTCAAGCTCAAGCAGAAACCAGAAGTCAGGGAACCTGGGCAATGCCATCTGTACAAGGCCATCTTCCTGGGGTCCCAGGACAGGGTGGACAGTGGACCCAGAGCAGCAGATGGAGAAGGTCCAGCAGAAGAAGCAAAAGGTTTAACAATGTGCTGAGCACATCGTTGGCACTAAAATAAATGAATGAAAGAAGTCAAGAATGCATGAAGAAAAATATTTAAAAGTTGCTTATGTTTACTGAGGTTTTCACAATTTACTTTACCTACCACAAACAGCCATTCACATTTGCTAGGCAGAATTTTTCTCTCCACAACACAGATTTTTCAACAAGGGTTCAGTGTCCAAAGCTGGGCTGTTCTTCCTCTCTCCTAAAAGATGAGTTTCACGTGAAGAATGGTGTTTTGTTTGCAAAGCAAGAAACATTGATAGCTCTGCCCCAAAGTACTTTGTCTGTTCAGCCAGTGATTACAACCTAAGTTAGAACTAATGGCATAGTTACACTGATAACTGCTGTTACTGTTTTCATTCTTTAACTTGCCAACAAGATCCTCTGGTCCCTTATCTTGTAGTGGGGCCAACCCAACGAGAGCAGAGACGTTGAAATTCTGACACTTCAAAGCACAGGACATTGTGAACAAGCCCGCTAGTTGTTTGTGTTGGGCTTTGCTGAATAATAGGGTGGATTCAGTGCCAGTAAAAGGCTTTGGAGCATAGTTTTTGATGTTTATTCATACATCATTTCTCATTCTGCACATCAGTCAAATGATCTTTTCCAAGGTTCGAATTCATTTCTTGTTTCTTTCCTACAATTGTGTATTTTTATGTCAGAAACTCATAGAAGTTTTGAATTTGAAGGGAGTTCAGAGGTCGTTTTGCCTCACACATCATTGATACCTTGGAGATACTGGCGTTCGGCCTCCGCTTGAACCCTTTTGATGACGGAAAGGTCTCTGATGCTAATATGCGCAGCACCCCGGCATGTGCTTTCAGCCAGATAGTGTCTCATTTAGTCCTCATGACTCTCTGAGGTAGCTACTAGAATTCGCCCCACTTCCCAAATCAGGAAACCAAAGCACAGAGGAGTAACTTGCCCAAGAATACACAGCTGAACTGCACTGAAGCAGCAGCTCAAACCCAGGTGTATTTTTCTCCAAACCCCAAGCTTTTTTCCATGAAAGTCTCCCAGCACCTTTCAGGAGCATCCATTCCCACAAGAACTATCTGAAATGTTCTTACCTGTAGCCCCCATAATGTTAGCTGGTCATTTTAAGTTTTACATCATATCAAAAAAATGGGAATGAAAACACTATTAATGGTAATTTACATTTTATACCACTTTATCATGTACAAAGCGTGTCATTGAGCTTCTCGGGAGGTCTGTGAGGTAGTCATGGCAATCTCTATTTTGCCAACTAGAAAGCTGAGTTTCAGAGAGTTTGCAAGTAGTCACATGTGTAACCTGGTGGTGGAACCAGACGCAGAGCCCAGCTCCTTTCACTCTTGGTCCTGGGCTCCTTCCACTACATCTTGCTATCAATTCAGTGAAAAATGAAAACTCAACCAACGTGTTGCTCTTGATGCAGACTCCTTCCCCAAGTGCCTTTGTCTGGACCACAAGGAGATACCACTCTCAGCCTGGTTTCCACACTGCTTCCTGTCTTGTTTCCGTGCACCACGGCCTCCTGAACCGCTGCATTTAGGAGGTTCAGCCTTCCTAAGACACCTGGCCCGTGCCTACTCCTTAGATCTGAAGTCTAGTGAGAAATGATGTCTCCATCAACTTTCCTGTTTGATCTGGGCCCAAACTAGAACAGCCCCTGCTCCGTCACCAGGGTTCCTTGGACTGGATCTTAGGGACAGTGAGCAGATTAGACAGAAGGCAATCTAGGGCCTTCACCATTGTACAGTGGTACAATGATGCTTCTATTTGGTCCACAGGATGCCAAACAGCTGCTTCCAAATAGCCAGATGTTTGGCATCACGTAGAACAAAACTTTGATTCATTGGCGGAATATTCTGTTGTCGTCTAATCAATCAGCTGCAGAATGTTTTAGCATCCTGCAGACATTGTATGTGCTTAGAAGTGATTAGATTTTAATATTTCAGCTTCCAAAAAGTATCCCACAACAAAAGTTCCCCATGCTATTTTCCAGTGCACAAATCTTTTTATGTTGCTTGCCAATCTGACAAAAAGAATAAAGTTCCCCATGTTTTGCAAACTGTTTAATCAGCTAAACACATCTGCATCAAAGGCCAACATGCTCTTCTGTTGAGTTATGAGAGAAAAAAGAAAATCTTGGTTTTCCCTGGTGTGAGAAAGCCCAAACGAATGTAAGCAAAACGTTTTAACCTCCGTTACTCTGTCTTTGGTTTTATTTTATTTTATTTATTGAGGTCTAATTGATATATAACACTGTAGTAATTTCAGGTGTACAAAGTAATGATTCGATATGTGTATATATTACAAAATGGTCACCACAATAAGTTCAGTTAACATCTATTACTATACATAGTTACAAATGTTTTTCCTGTGTTGAGAACTTTTAAGATTTACTTTCTTAGCAATTTTCAAATGTCTTTAGTTTTATATCCTATTCTTTCCACAGACTATTCAATGAAAATTATTTCACTGTTTATCCCTGATCGCTTTATCTTACTCTGCTACCTGGAAACACATTTTCCAGATAATTAACAATGAGTACAGGAAGTGGTCTCCTGTGAACAAGATCTCTAAGCTTTCTCTCCAGGAGATGTGATGGTTTTTTCCTCCTTGACAGATCTTAGATACACCCTAAATTTCTTTACTCCCTTTTGAGCCATCAACTTACTGCTACTCAAATTACTAACAGTAACTACTTTGTATTAAGCGATCACTATGTTTGTCAGACTTGGTGCTAAGGGCTTTAAAGACATGACTCAACTAATTCTCTCGAGAAGCATTTTTGGTATCTACCATTAAGAACAGCAATTTGCAAAGGAGGAAACTGAAGCTTAGAGAGGATCCTCAATTTGCTCAAGGTCACACAACTACTGGGCATCGGAGATGGGACTCTGAACTCTGGCCCAAATGTCTCCAGAGCCCATGCGCTTAACCCCTCACTCTTCTGCTTTCAAAGTGATCATCCTCAAACACAGGATGGAATCCACTAGCCCAGAGCATGAGGCCTATCCCAGGATGGCCCTTCTCTGCCTTTATGTGCCCTGCCCTATTACTCCCCACCATGCACCCTGAGGTTCAGCCCCACAGACTGCAAGGCTTCCCCCCACACACCATACTTTTTTACTCTTCCCTGCATTGGCACACCCTACTCTCCTCACACGGAGCATCATACATGCCCAATGTCTTTCCATGGGAAAATTCCCACTCATCCAGCAAAGACCACTCAAAAGTTAACTCCTTCCTGAAGTCCACATGACCTCATGCCAACTCCCCTCTTCTTCTCTAACCATACCTTCCTTGGTACAGGACCTAACACATTTATCGTTCTTAGAGTGCTGGTCGCATATTTTGCAATAATTTGTTGGCTTGTCTGGCTCTCTCACTAGCCCAAGAGCTTCTTGGGGATGGGACTGATTTCATCCTTGTGCCTCTAGGGCCTGGCATAGTAGCCTCTCATTCGGTGTTTATTGAATAAATGATGAAATAAATGTGCACAAGTTATGATGATGTGTGATCACTAACATTTATGTAACATCTCCCTGGAATTCAAAATGTTCTAAACTAGTGCCTCTGCAGGTTTCTTAGGACAGGGCTCAGGTCTTGTCTTCACAATCCTTTGGGCAGAGAGTTGCTGCTTTTGTCTTCTGTATGGACTTTGAAACTGGCCTTTAACAACAGAGAGAAAGAGAAGCCAGAGAGAGAGAGAGAGAGAGCGAGAGAGCGCTTTCTCTCTGCATCTCAATCCCAAAGTCCCAAGGTAGGACTTGATCAACTCAGTTCTGGCACTGGAATGATCACCACCAATAATCGCATTATTCTGACATGCTGCTCCCATAATAACCACGTCACTGGGAGGAAGAGGCAACTCCATTAAACAAGAGTGGGTGTGGGGGTGCCGAGCAAAGAAAACAACAGATGTCCACTGCAGTCTGCTAACATCCAGGGTTGATAAACAATCTCTTACTGGGGTTAGCAAAACCTTATTTATGCAGTCATCCCTCTCAATGTTTTGGAGATTTTAATAAGGGCCTCTTAAAGACCAAAAGGTCACCAAAACTCAGAGAAATACCTTTCTACAAGAGGCATTACAGGCCCTGATGGATGAGACATTTAAAGGCATAAAATCCTTCTCCAGAGTCTTCCAGTGACCCCACGTAGGGAGCTGTGAAGGTCTTTCACTCATCAAGACTGACGGCTCTGCTTATTGGCACTGGTACCTCTGTCATAGGTAAAAGTTACTGGGCATTTAGGTGCTAAAAAGAAAAATCTGTCAGCACCAACATATGCCAAGCAAATGGAATCTAGAAGCACTGTTAGCACTGGGCTCAAGTCATCACCCTGTGGCCCCAGGCCTGTGTTCAGGAGTGGATTCTTATTCTCTCTGAGCCTCTCTTTCCTCAATTGTACAAAGGGAATAAATAAAAAAGTTACCCCTACTGAGTTGCCAGAAGAATCAAGTGAAATAAAGTGTGGAAAGCCTAAAGTTATACAAATGTTATTTACTTGTGTTATTTTAGGGGAAAATAGAACATAATTGAAGTGCTCATTTAGCAGGAAATGGTAAACAAGTTTTGTGTAACTACTTGCATTTTGGCATTAAATTTTTTGCAATAATTAAAATGGAAATTAAAAAATGGGAACTGAGTGTGGTACAGGTTAAATGAAGAATATTAATGTTATATTTTTATGCTATAATTTTATAAATAATATGTATGCATGTAAAAAAACTAGTAAGGGGGCTCAAATAAAAACACTTTAGTTTTTTGGAGGAGGTAGAGTTGGGTAAATTTTTTTCTTCTAGTTTAATTTCTGTTAGTCTTGTCTGTGTTGGAAATTATATATTTAAGAAGTCCCTCTTTAAAATGAAAGAAAGAAATTGTTTTGTCTCTCATCATTCATAAGTGTCCTTCTAGGCAATTTGTGGCAGCCACGGGATTCTTGGCCCTTTGCCTGAGTCCTAAGGAATTCTGTTAGTCTTCGTGGAGTCTTGGGCCCAGTGAAGACACCTGAGGTGAATTTCCCCAGTGTTGAGAGAGATTAAGAAATACTGCATCTTCATTAGAGATGGGAGCATGGACGTAGGGCACTTGTGGGCAAGTTGGCAGAATTCCCATTTTTTTTCCCTGTGCATCATCTCTTTGCCCTTCTTCTGGTATCTCTAACCAGTCATTCTCTGGGAGACCTCCTCTTCCCTTCTCAGTCGACATGTTCCTTGTGGAGATGCACTGCAGGAGGTTATCGAGGTTTCAGTCAATCAGCATATCTATAAAGAACTGTGAAGGCTCTCAGATTTTACCCCATTTGCAAGAAAGCAAGTTAGCCTGCTACTATTTCATGGAGGCTGACAGAGAACATAACACTCCTTGACAGAGACACACACACACACAAAATGTATTGCTCATAGCAAAAGCAGTAGCCAGGGTGTCAGCATATTTGCACTGATCCCCCAAGCTCCAATTCCACAGGGTGACAAAGAGGGCCAGATGCCACCTGCAGACGTAGTGGGTTGTGAAATAGTAGAGAAACTCAGAGCTGAGGGCCCAGCACCTTTTGAGCAAGTAAAGAACACGGTAGCCAACAAGAAGAAATCAATCTTCCCTTCCCCGTGGCCCCCATGCAAGCTGTAGTCAAACCATAGAGCCTTGACCTACCCAGTTGTCTTTGTGACTAGCCACAGAGGTGCTTAGGAGAAGGAGAAGGACAGGCCTTGCAGTCTGGAACACCCAGCAGGTACATACAAGATGCTCAGGACCATGCACCTCCCAATAGTATCATATTTGCTTGAGCATATACGGAGACATGCACATGACCCAACCAGAACTACTGAAATGAAATGAAACCTTTGAAGCTTTTCTTCGGACAACAGGCACTTTACTTCCTGCCCCACTCCACTCAGATGAGGATGTAGAAGAGCCACCTTGTGACTAACAGAGAAAAGCCTGTATGAGAATGCAGTCCACTCAAAGAAAGCACAACTGAGAAACGCAGAGATCAGGAAAATTGACTCTGATGTCATTATTTGAACCAAGCCATCTACCTCCAGAATTTCTGTTTATGGAGGGCAATTTGGGCACAGTTTTCTATCACTTGTCACCAATAGAGTCCTAATGGACACACATATCAATGTGAACCTATATTAGTCAGAATTTTCCAGAGAAACAGAACCAATAGGATATATAGAGAGATAGGATAGGTAGATAACAGCTAGTTAGCTAGCTAGCTAGATAAATAGATCTAGAGAGATACAGAAAGAGAGAGGATGAGAGAGAGAAATTTATTATAAGGAATTGGCCAATGTGATTATGGAGGCTAATAAGTCCCAAGATTTGCAGATGTCAAGCTGGAGACAAAGGAGAGCTGATGGTATAGTTCCAGCCTGAGTCCAAAGGCCTGAGAACCAGGAGAGCTGATGGTGTAGTTCTAGTCTGAAGGCCAGGAACTCAAGACCCAGAAGAACCAGTATTTCAGTTCAAGTCCGAAGGTAGGGAAAACCCAACGTGCCAGCTCGAGGCTGTCAGGCAGGAGGAATTCTCTCTTACTCACAGGAGGGTCAGCCTTTTGTCCTCCTCAGACCTTCAGTTGCCTGGATGGGGCCCACCTACATGAGGGAGGGCAATCTGCTTTGTTCAGTCTGCCGATTCAAACGTTAATCTCATCCAGAAACACCCTCACAGACACACGCAGAATGTTTGACCACACGACCAGACATCCCATGGCCCAGTCAAGTTGACACATAAAATTAACAATCACATTTTTACTATTAAACGACATTTATTAAATGTTTTGAATGTGCTTAAGTCTTCTCTTTGGTGAATGTTTAAAGTCCCTTACTGAGTCAACTTCGCAATTTTATTCTTCCAGACTCTTGAATAAACGGGGCTCTTTGATGAACCATTTGTTGATTCATTTCATCCACAGTTTTGTTAGGGATTTGAAGAACTTAGAACTGTATTTTCATAGTTGTGTTGTCCCTTAGACTGAATTGAATTTACCTGGTAAACTCCTCCCCTCTGTTAAGCAGTTCCCCCGTACACATCGCTCCTCTTCCTGAAATAAAAATAGGAAGAGAAAAAAAAGAGCGGAAAGAGAGAATTTTTTCAAGACGAAAATCTGCTTGGATTTTCTCATGCTATTTTAAGTTCACAATCCTGTCCATTTGATATTCATTTTATATGCCTGGCTTTCATCACAATGATTACCCATTTAATCACATTTTAGCTGAAACAGCCAGATACCATTTCAGTGAGACTAAGGGAAGATTGATGCTTGCTTCCAGGCTTTTCTGAATCCTTGTATTTCTTTGTGTTAACTTTACAGGCAGCCTTTCATACAGAGGCTACAACGTGGATAATTAGCCTTCTTATGGTGTCAGTTACGTTAAAAAAAAAAAGGCTAGATTTCATTTCATTTCCATGCTATGTGTTCGTACATGGTTCATCCAAATCTTTTTCCCCCTTTAGGAACTTCTTCTCGTGGAGGTCCACAGTCCATCTGCCAGGGGATCAGTCAGCCAAGAAGGAAAGCATGTGAATGAAACCTCATTCGCAGTGGAGGGGGACATCTCTTCATGCTTGTCCAGTGCTCTCCACCTTGGCTACAGAGTGGGAGCTCCTGCCCTCTCTAAAAGATGCTGATGAGCTTGCCCCAGCCCTTCAGCCCTTTTGGGGAAGAACCGATAGGAAGCTTTCTCTCTCACTGGCTCCTCACCACAGCAAAGAGACCAATAGGAAGGGTGAGATTATGGCTCAGCCTCTCTTATCTGCCAGCAAGCAGAGGTCTCCTCCACACCTCCTCTTCCCCATCAGTAAGCTCAACAGAGAGGATGGGAAACCTGCAAGGAAAGCCTTGAGTCCTTTGCTTTTCAATTTGTGACTGGCAGATTTGTCAGGCAGAATAGAAAGTTCTAGTTCAGTCTTGGGTCAAGCCATATTCTCTAAGCCACCAGCTACACCTGAAATATAGGTGATATTGTATTGCAACTGAGTTTGGCTTCTTGTGTCTTTGTTGATGGTTCAGAATCTAGAGAAGGATCTAGGTAATAGGTATGATCAGCTCCTTTCAGATCCCAAACATACACCAAGGACTTAAGAGAACTGGCAGAGTTAAGCAGGTTACTGTAATAACATGATACCAAGTTCCTGAGGAAATATGTGCTTGGAAGAGTAAAGCCATGTGGATCTTGGGGACCCCTTTTCCTCTTCTGTTCTTTTCCACGTCCCATAAAACACATAAGGCAGTTCTACTTGCAAGATGTTATGGAGGGCATAAAGTGCAGTATTTTAGTCACAAGATGGACCTCTAAGTTCTCCTTTAGCTCCGGCTTCTGAGGTGCAACCTGAAATGATTAAACAAAAACCACAGTTCAGGGCCAGCCCTGGTGGCCTAGCGGTTAAGTTTGGCATGCTCCACTTTGGTGGCCTGGGTTTGGATCCTGGGTGTGGACCTACACCACTTGTCTGTTAGCAGCCATGCTGTGGCAGCAGCTCACATAAAAGAAGAAAAAAAGTGGAAGATTGGCAATGGATATTAGCTCAGGGTGAGTCTTCCCAAGCAAATATATATATATATATATATTTTAAAAAATCCACAGTTCATGTTGCAAAGTGACTTCCATTTTTTGTTAACATTCAGCTTATGAATATGATGACCTCTATGAAAAAAACTAAAAATATTTTATTGAGAGATATAAAAGAAGACTTGAATAAATGGAGAAATACCACATTCCCGGGAAAGAATACTAAATACTATAAGCATGTTCATTATTCCCAAATTAACTTACTGTTTAATGCAGCTCAAATTAAAATCCCAATGAAATATTTTGGAAACTTCACAAAATGATTTTATTTTTCCCCTCAATTTTTTATTATGAAAACTTTATAAACAACCATAAAAATTGAAAAAAAATAGTATAAAGAACACCAGCAAATCCACCACTTAGATTCTATAATTGTCTCTTCATGCGTATGTTTACATGTGTACGTGTGTGAATGTGCATGTATGCACAAACATATGCACATTGCATATAGATTTATATACACATACCGTACATAAATAACTATTTATACTGTTTTTGTATTGTTGCTGAATTATATGAAGCTAAGTTGCAGACATCATTATACTTCACACTAAATACTTTCATGTGCATCCCCTCAAAATCAATTTTCCTGTATAATCACAGTAACATGATCATATCTAAGAAAATTAACAGTTGTTTCCTAATACCTACTCCATGTTTAAATTTCTTAATTGTACTGAGAATGTCATTTATTGCTGTTTATTCCCCCTTCAAATCAGAATCTAATCATGGCTCACAAGTTACATTGCGTTATTATGACTCTTTACTCTTATTGTAGAAAACAGTCTCTCTATTTCATTTTTCATGTCTTTGGCTTTTCAAAATAATTTTGTTATTTTGAAAATAGTTGTGAGATATTTTGAAAACAATTTTGATCTTTTGAAAACATCAGGCCAATCCTTTGGCCTGAGTGTGTCTGATTCTCTCTTCATGATATACTTTAACTCTCTCTTCCAGTCTCTGTACCTCCTAAAAAGGCTCGATTAGGTTCAGAGTAAACATTTTTAATGAGAGCACTTGCTGGGTCCAGCTGTATATTCCATATTGCATCACATGCGTAAGCATATGGTTCAAGCTGTCCTGCAGTTCTTGAGATGGACAGGGTAGCGACTGCCGGATCTCTCCGTTGTAAAGGTGGGGGAGGTTTTGCCTTTAAAAATAGCAAATATCCTGGGGACAGGGGGAACAAAATTATTTTCAAGTATATTTGGAAGAACTGATAGATAAAGATATCAAAGAAAATTTAGAAAAAGAATAATTGAGTGACTACTCCTATCAGATATTAAATGTGATAGTATAGCAAAGATTAGCCCCCTAATGGGATTGGTAGCCTGCAAATAACCTCTGTCAATGTGGCTTTGGTGAGAAGACAGCCACAAGTGGGCTGGCACTTACCTTTAAAAGTTAGATAACTGGAGGGGCTGGCCCCGTGGCCAAGTGGTTAAGTTCCTGCGCTCCGCTGCAGGCGGCCCAGTGTTTCGTTGGTTCGAATCCTGGGCGCGGACATGGCACTGCTCATCAAACCATGCTGAGGCAGTGTACCACATGCCACAACCAGAAGGACCCACAACGAATAATATACAACTATGTACCGGGGGACTTTGGGGAGAAAAAGGAAAAAAATAAAATCTTAAAAAAAAAAAAAAGTTAGGTAACTGGAGAACATACCACAGGGGCTCTTGGCTCAGATCCCCTTGGTCACCTTTGCTAAGTCACATGAACACACACCCCCCCCACTCAAATGGCACAGCTACCTCCAAAGAGACCTATGAATTATCTCTTAGACAATGCATTTGTTGACTCTATTTCATAGTTTAGGATTACATTACAGCAAAATCCTTTTCAACACAAGCCTATTCAAGAGGCGTATTAGAAAATAATGGACGATGCTTGTAGGTGAGAAAAAAGAAACAAAACAAAACAAATTCAGACAGACAAATAACGGATCATAATGTGATAGGGTTTCCCCTACAGTCCTGGAAGGCAGTCTTCCTGTTCGGGAATGTGTGTCAGTGCCAGCTGAAAAGCTAGGAGAGAAAAATACCCAGATGATGGCCTGCATGAGTGTCAGAGAAAGAAGGAAGGAGAGAATACAGAGGTTTCAGGCAGAGTGGGGAGTGGGGATGACAGCTGGACCAAAAGCGGACACAAGGCTGGTGACACAGGTGGAGCGACCTTGGGAAGAATGTAGTTGTGCGATGACATTCTGTTTCTCCTGAGTCTGCACCTCTGTGTTTGTCTGTCTTTCTCCATCTGTAGACCTAACAGAAAAAAAAAAAATGACTACCTATGCTTTTCCCACCCTACCCCTGAAACTGTGTTGGGCTCTGCAGAAAAATAGCTGGTGCTCTTGAAAAGGCCTTTGTTCTGCTGTGTTCCTTGGTGGGTTTCTGAATGCAGATTGGAAGGTAGGGGTGAATGAAAGCTAAATCGCTTTGTCTGATAGGGCCACACAAATGCTATGCATGTGTGAAGTGAAGATATCACTCTACTTGGTAATGGCTATCTGGAGAACTTAAGAACATACCAGATAACCTCTTGCAACCTTAAACAGGGCTGCCTGGGTGAGCCAGCCTGTGAGGAATCTCAGCTGGTTTCCTCCCCATCATTTTGGAGCTGCTCTCCTGGATGAAGAGTTGATTCAATTGGGTTGAACTACACAGTGGATTAATTTCTACAAGTATAACCAAAAATGTCTCACTAATGTTTAGGAATGAAGAGAGTACTTTGATTACCATAATGCTGGCGTGGGTAGTCATGTAAAACTGTCCCATTGTTCTGCTGACAGTATCATCCTGTGTCACTTCCCCTTATTCCTTCCTGAGGTCAGCACAGACAATGTAAAAGAGATGGTTTGGGTAGTTGTTCAGATTCAAAAACATGGGCTAAACAAGCTTTGCTTAGGGAAAATCATATTCCATACCTCTTCGATAGTCTAGTTCAGATAATCAACTTCCCTTGATAGTGGCTCACCTCTCCCTTTTCATCTTTCTCTTGGAAGTCACAAGCTCTGACTGGTCCCTTTTTTATTATTTCTTGATGGTGGCAGCATCTGGGTTCTATCTAAGAACAGGCGTCCAAATTAGTATGGTGCTGTTCACTTATGTCAATTGATCAACAAGATTCTCATTTCCAGTGATCGCCCCAAAGTTCTTGAATGCTGCCCTAGGGATAAAGCAATTATGTAGCATGATTATATCAGTCAACATACTGCTTTTGATCATCCTGCGGTTAAATTTTTGTAGCATGCATTTTGAGCCCAGACTACCAGCTGGCATAAAAAGCTTCCACTCTGGGTATAGTGTTCTTCCATAGCTGAAAAGAAAATTCCTTTAAGGCACGCACATTCCTTTAGTAGCCATGTGCTATTGACATTTTTGATAAAAACAAGACTGTTCTTAAAGCATAAAATCTAATAGAAATAGTTATGCTAATAACAGTCGCTAACTGTCCTTGAGGGCTTACTACTCACCAGGTACCAGGAATAGTATAAAAGCATTTAACAAACAGTGTGACATGGAGACTGACCAATGAGAACCGTCATTGGCCTTAACTCTGCAGTAGAATGGCTCAGGTCTGTGGCCACGCTGGCACTAGCGCTTCAGTTGCTGGGTTATGAGGAAGTGTGAGAAATCCAGGGGGAGGAGCTGGGCAGACGATGTGGGAGCCTGGGGTGGAGGGGATATGCTCAGGGCAGCTACTTACTAACTGGTATATAGAAGTGTTCCACATTTGAACAACGGGTGCGTACGTCCTGGGTACACTCGCTAATATCAGTGCTGCCAGGCCCCGTTCTAGAGCTCCTATTCCCACCACAACCCTGGGAGGGAAGATCCTGCATCTATATCCATTTTATAGGTAAGGAAATGGGGGCTTAGAGAGTTATAAGATCTTGCCCAAGATCACACAGACAGTACAGGGAAGTAACTAATTTTTAAAAAGTTAATAGATTTTTTGGGAGCAGTTTTAGGTTTACAGAAAAATTGAGTGGCATGTACAGAGATTCCCATATACCACCTCACAGGCTCCCCTGTTATTAACATCTTGTATTAGTGCAGTTGACATCTTGCATAAGCCGATATTGATGTATTTTATTAACTAAAGTCTATAGTTTGCATTAGAGTTCACTCTGTGTTGTACATTCTATAGGTTTTCACAAATGCATGATAAAATGTGTTCAACATTATAACATCACATAGAATAGTTTCACTGCCCTAAAAATCCTCTGTGCTTCTCCTTTTCATCCCTTCCTCCTAACCCCTGGCAACCACTGATCTTTTTACTGTCTCCATAGTTTTGCCTTTCCCAGAATGTCATATAGCTGGAATTGTAGGGTGTAGCCTTTTCAGTTTGACTTCTTTCACTTAGCAACATGCATTTAAGCTTCCTCCATGTCTTTCTGTGGCTAGATAGCTCATTTCTTTTTATCGTGGAATAGTATTCCATTGTCTGGATGTACCACAGTTTATCCATTCACCTACTGAAGGACATCTTGGTTGTTTCCAAGTTTTGTCAAGTATGAATAAAGCTACTATACACATTCTTGTGCAGGTTTTTGTGTGGACATGTTTTCAACTTATTTGGGTAAATCTAAGGGGCACTACTGTTGTTTCATATGGTCAGTGTATGTTTAGTTTTGTGGAAGTGCCAAACTGTCTTCCAAAATGGTTGTACCATTTTGCATTACCCTAGCAATGAATGAGAAATAATTAATTTTTATACATTATTTTATAATTTACAAAGCACTTTTATCTGTATTAACTGTACCTGGATCACAAAAAGACATATTTCTTCAAAAGTAAAGCCATATTATCTCTTTGATACACTATGGACTTTTCTGTATAATTATTACCAACAAATAAGGCTACCCCTTATTCATAACCTATTTGGTGAGCTGCACTAATTTCTTTATTTTTTTATTTTTATTTTTTTTTTTAGTGAGGAAGATCAGCCCTGAGCTAACTGCTGCCAATCCTCCTCTTTTCGCTGAGGAAGACTGGCCCTGAGCTAACATCCATGCCCATCTTCCCCTACTTTATATGTGGGACGCCTACCACAGCATGGCGTGCCAAGTGGTACCATGTCCACACCCAGGATCCGAACTGGCGAACCCCAGGCTGCTGAAGTGGAACGTGCGCACTTAACCACTGTGCCACCGGGCCGGCCCCAATTTCTTTATATATTTATCCCATTGAACCTTCATAACAATCCTGAAAGGTAAGTATTGTCCTACTGGTGTTACTGAAAAGGCAACTGAGACTCAGAAAAGTCAAATATATTGCTTGAGATGAGAAAGGAGTTAAAACTCAGGGCTGTCTGTAGCCATATCCTGGATTCCTTGCACTCCACCACAGCACACTCCCTCACTGTGAGTTGTCAGGAAAAATTGTGACAGACTTTGAAGGGCGAAAGAAAAGGATTACTGGGTGTCCTCTCTGGTGCACCCCTCTGAGTTATCGCCCCCTGTCACTGTCTCACCGCTATTTTACAACTCTGCAAATTGGAGAAAACTAATAATAATGCAAATGATTTGCGTCTGCAGAATTGCAAATTAGTTGTGTCTGGTGGAGTGCAATTGATTATTGCCCTTTGGATAGACTACTTTTTGTGTCTATTTGTAAATTCATTTCAGCATTCCATATCTGCCTATATACATGTGTATTAATTCAAATTCTCCTTTGAACTAGCTGTAATATCTTACTGGTTCAATGATTAATTGATGAGTTAAATTTATTCCTTCCCATGTGTTTATTTTATATTTGGATGACAGTCATGACTTTACTCTAAAAAAACAATCTTTTAACAGAATGTACTGTGTGTGCACAACAATACAAGCAGAAACAATGTCAGCGTATTTCATTATCATGCTTAGGCGCCCACAACATCAGCATATCAAGCACCATAAAAATTCTGATCACTGTGGACTTTCCCTAACCTCGTTTGGCTGACTAGCTACCTTTTGAAATTGATGGTTGAGATGGTCCTTCTCTCAATTCCTTCTCTAACGCTGCCACTGTGTTATTTCTCATTTCCCACTGAAATGTTTTTGCTCTTTTTCTGCAAAATTAAGTTTCTCTGCTTACTGAGACTGTGGAAGTCAGGTGGTACCAGAAGGGGAGTATCCAGCTGTAGCCCAGCTAAGAAGAATTGTAGAATTGGGTTTGCCTGCAGTTCTTCACCCCCCGATTGTGCGACAGATTATATTCGTGTTGTGGATTATTCGGGACACCAGTTTCTCCTCCCGCCAGCCTCAGACTCTACACCATTAATAGTGTTGTCTATTCTGACGAGGCAGGGGACACTTTACAAATACGTCTTTCCCTGGGTGAAAGGTACCGTCAGAATACCTTTGGTAGAACAGAAAGTTGAAGTTATTGATTAAACTCTAATTTTGAGAGTCATGAAATTTCAGAGGAAAAAGATCTTAGTCATAAACTATCCAATTACTTCATTTGACAGATGAGAAAACAGAGTCCAGAGAAATTAAATGACTTGGCCGCTGTAATACAGCTGACTGGTGGGCTTGCTAGAAATAAGGCTGCACTCTCACTCCCAGTTCAGTTCTTTTTCCATGACATACAGCATTGCAATGACCTTGGCCTTCAAGAGCTCTAATTAGCACCGTAGTTAAGAAATAAATACAGCATGCATTATTTTCCTGAACTTCTCCGGTCTTATGAAATCATGCCATTTATAAAAGCTTATTGTTTTACTCATTTGAAGGAAAAATCAAGGGCAAGGTCAATGGTAGCAAATTTGCATTTAAATTACTGCAAAAATAAATTTTAAGTTAATACCAGATTTTCACTTTTGTTCTCACTAACTGGACTAGGTCACATGACTGCCACCCATTCCTCCTCCCTCCATGTGTGAAAGCCCTCTGGGTTTTTCCCTTAGTTTGTTTAAGTTAGGTAAGCTTGGCTAATGGATGCTGAACACATATTTGTTTGTCTACTTAATTCAATAGTTAATGACTAAGAAAACAGTCCATTATTAAAAGCCCTGCATTTAATATCTCTCATTTGCATTCAAAATATTTTCTAAGTTGAAAAGGAAGTTTGAGGGGGGAAAAGCGAGTAAGAGCCTGGCCTCATTTTTCGAAAACCTTAAGCCTAGAGGATCTCTTGGCCTTTCAAGTATGATAAAGAGCGGGGTGGGCCCTGTGGCCGAGTGGTTAAGTTAGCAGGCTCCACTTCAGTGGCCCGAGGTTTCCAAAGTTCGGATCTCATGGCGCTGCTCATCAGGCCATACTAAGGCGGCGTCCCACATAGCACAACCAGAGGCATTCACAACTGGAATATACAACTAGGTACTGGGGGACTTTGGGGAGAAGAAGTAAAAAAAGATGTTAAAAAAAAAAAGCATGATAAAGAGAAGCAGGTATTGCTTAATGCGGCCAGTTGGACACAAAGGGTACTGTCTACAGAAAGAGGCACATATAATCAGAAACAGCCAGTGGAGAACAGCGTGAGCTAATCAGTAGCAAGGACCTGCAAGAAGAGAAGTGTGCTTCTCTCCTATCTGATCATGAGGCTACCATCTCCTATCTGTGGGATCTGCACCTTTAGGTCCCTCATTCCCACTCCTCAATTTATACACAGACGTGCCAACCACACAAGGTAATCTACATGCTTACCAGTTTCCTATCTAATGAAGCGTGAAGACAAAGCACTGGCTTCTGTTACAGATATATAGTATTTTTTTTTTTTTTTTTTTTTTTTAGCATTTTTTAGCAATGAAAGTGTCTTTCCTCTCAGTCATAATTCACTGAGTGACCTGAGTAATCTGGAACCCCTTGGGAATGGGGTTGGGTGCAAATCTGTTTAATACATCCATGGAACACTGGGCAAAGCCCTTGTCTCCTGATATGTAACCTTGCAGGAGTGATGGGTTGTTTAGTTAGATAATGTCTGCACCTATGTGTGAAACAACTCGAGCTGCTCTAAGCTGCTGGGTAGATGGAAGGTAATGGGTGACTTACGGGTAACTCAGAAAGCATTTATGCCATTTACCAGGAGCTCAGCCCAGAGTGGGAGGAACCTCAGTCATTTGTGTCCTAGTTGCAGACTCATGCAAAAGAGATGCCTTGTGTCATTGGGAGTAAGCCACACACTGGGAAGGCATGCTGCTGGTGAGGGCAGATCTGTGCCCCAGCCCACAGGCATGTGCCCATATCCTGCTGCTGACATATGGTGTCCCATCATTAGCCAGATGGCAGAAAGGCTGGAAAGGGCCTGAACATACAGGAATAATCTACCCTGGGCTGTAGGAGGCGATTAGGCCAGGCTGGGCGGAGATCAAAGCTGGAGGTGGCTGTGGAAGCCTGAACAGGAGTTTAAAGAGTTAAAGACGGGGCCTGTGGTCAGCATAGGTGAATCTTCATCATCAGCATCACCCTTACCACCTTCCACCTCTACTTCTGTGCTGGCAGTTCCAATGCCACACATGATTCCTTCTGTGCCCAAAGGACAGCTCAGGGGTTCAGGAGAGAAAACCTTGCTGTACATAAAAAGTAGAATATTATTGGCAATAGTCTCATGGGACAAACTACTTCTCTTGAGATGTTTTATGATAAGAAAGATTTGCTCAGAGTCAGAGTTGATTAGATGATGCTTGACCAGCCCTGGAGGGTTCAGAGCATCTCTAATACCTTTGAAATTGTATACAAAATGGTGAATGTAGGATTTGATGTTCATTTTTCTGGGAAGATGGTATATCTTTTGTCAAAGAACCTTAAAGAGTCTGTGACCCCAAAATATTTTGTAGCCACTGGTATAGAGGCCAGGGGACTCCAGGCTATTTAAGCATGGCAGACAGGGTACCTGAGGGGTCACTGCATGAAGTGGACATTAGGGAGCTCATGGCCTTGGATTTTTTCTGGTCCTTGGATACTTACAGCACCCCTCAGCTGTCTCAGGGCATGCTGCCTGTCCTGTTCCAAAGACAAGTCGCAGGTCCCTCAGACCAGCTCCCATCATAGCACCACTCAGCATCAGCCCTGTGAGCCAGTACCCTAGATGATCTCCCTTTAATAAAGCCATCCTCAGGCAGAAAGCAAACGAACCACATTGATGGAAGGACAGGAATAGACCTCCAAACATGGCAGGGAGTGGCATAGTCAGTGACTTCTCATGAGAGACAAGGAGAATATAATGGATAGGAAATGGAGACCTGAGTTCTAGCCCACATTTGGCTCTGGCCAGCTGCATAACATTGGGTAATTCACTGTCGTTCATTCGTTTCAGTTTCCCAATCTGTGGAACGGGGAAGTTAGGCTGGATTCCTGAGGGTTCCCTGGCTGAGGATGTGACAGGCTGTGTCCAAACTCTACAGTGTGGCCCTGTCTGCAGAGAGGTATTGGGACAGAGTTGGTCTTTAATTAGGAACCGGTTTACTTTTCTAATTTCAACCAACCTACATGTTCTAAGACATGTTGGATTTTGCAATTCATAGAAGGATTAAAGCAAATAGACACATCTATGAAGGAAAACATGACTTGTAGGCCGCATCAAGATCTCAGTGATAGGTTAATGTGCTAGCTAGGCCTGAAAGCCAAAGATGGAATATTTCTGATTACAATTGGGTGTCTGCTCTGTGGTTTCTGATTTGAAAATATTGTTCATAAATCTCCTGTCCCACTTCCAAACTCCAGTGCTGCTTTTAGCAGATGGTATACATTTAGATTCTTGACCCTTCCGCATGCAATCCCTAAGGTGTCTGAATTGCTAATATTCGTATTCTTTCTTAGGTCTCCTGACTTTTTCACTCCAGGATCAGAGGAGGCATCTGGGTCCTTCCATGTCTCCTGGATTCCATCCTTCTCGTCTCCTCTGCTTTCCTGGATGTCACACCTCCAATCGTCCATGCCACCTTCACCCCAACTTTCTCCTTCTGGGTGCTCCAATCTTACCTTCCTCACAGGCTTTTTCTTTTCCTTTCATATCTTCTCAGATCTTCCTTATCTTAAACATTAAACTACTTTTCTCTTCTTTATTTGTTTTTAGTCCCTTTTAATCTTTTTCCTTCCTCCTGAGCCCCAAATCCTGGGAGTAAGTAGCTTACACCTACTATTTCTTGTTCCTTTGCCTTTTGACCTCTGCAGTCTGGATGTTCATAAGCTGTCCTGGAACTGTGCTCTCAAAGACAGGGTATCTCCTGTTCCCCTTCTTCTTGTCTCTGGCATTTGATATAACTGCAGGGCAGAGACAGCTTCCCTCCATCGACTTCCCATACCGAGATTGATTGTGACTTGGCAGCAGCTCCGCAGACCTTGGCTGAATCCTGAAGCTCTGTCATCTCTTCCTCCCAAATACTTCTCATGCATCCATTCTTCTGCGTGCCCTGTGCCTCCCTGTAACCCAAGCCTTCCTCATCTCACCTCCTGTCACTCTAACACATTTTGGCTTGCTCCTTCACTTCTAATTCATCCCGCAGAGCATTATGCATTACTTAAATCATCCTTGGGACTCACCAACAGTTCCCCAGTGACTATTGATCCAAGCTCAATCTCCTCAATTTTAAAATGTAATTAATTAATTCTTAAAAAAGAGTTACAGATGCACAAGTGAAACATTTAAACGGAACAAAAAGGTATCCAGAGAAACATAGGTCTCTCCCACCCCATTCTCCCAGTTTTCTTTCCCATAGCAATCATTGTTAGCAGTTTCTCATACATCCTGGCAGAGACAGTCTGTGCCATACGAGTGCTTTCTGACTGGACTGTAGCTCACCACTGTGCCTGGGGCCCTGTCTTGTATCCCAGTCAAGGCTGGGGTCCTGGGCACCTGCTGGACCTTTCTCCCATAGCTGGGCTCTACCATACATATTACCAATCACTGGTTTGTGATTTGCTTCAACCCACATGGGCCTAAGACTATCCTTGCTCTTACTATATTGTCAGGGGCTTCCGTTGGCTGCGATAGACCTGCAGACAACACACTACCCTGTGGCTGCTGTGAGGGCTTCCAGCGCTGTCCACCCTCATTGGGGTGAACCTCCTTACTGCAGTCTCCCAATTCCGATCCCACTAATCATGACTTTGCTTTTTCTGTGCCAACCAGAAACTGAAGAAAGTTCTAACTGGTTTTGCCTCTGAACCATGGTGGGTTGTGCTACCTGGTGACCTTGTTTGCCAGGAGATAAGAATGAGATGGCCATGTTTCTTTGCTTCTGCACTATCCTTCATTGTCCAGCCATATTCCTAAGTCCAGGCATGACCCCTCTCCAAAGGATGCACTGGAATGATTTGAGAAATAACTTGAGGTTCTCCACATCTACTGTTTAAACCCTGTGTACATGAACAGTGATAGCATCTGGGTGCAGAAACCTTAATGTCATTGTAGCCAGGGTGCATTTCCTATCAAGTCCTGGGAGAACAGTCACTCCAGGAGCCACTCTCTAGTTCTGCATCTGACTAAACAGCAAGGATGACCTCGGGTTCAGAAAATATCCCTGTAGTGACATCAAGAGTCTTAAAAACTGCCTTTGTGGAAGATACAAATTACTGTTTTAGTTGGACGAAAAGTACTTAAGTACAAATAGCAAGAAGTTTTTGTTCTTTTAGAATGCACCTAATGAGCAACAGGACTAAAATGGTATTTGCTGAGGACCTGCAACATTAGGGATACATGGCATCATTTTAAATATTGATTTGGAGGTAAATTTTGATCCGTTAAACTGTGATATATCATAGGTAACATCAGTGAGAGAGATTACCCCAATCTAAGTTTTTCAATGTGTGGTCCAAGGATAACAGTCTCGTAAGAAGAGATTTATTAGTCAAATGTATGTGAGAAAAGCTGGATGTAAACCGTCTCTCCCTCTTGCATATTCACAATGTATATTAGCCTATCAAAGACTCTGAGACATCTCAGAGTAAAATATCTTCTAAACTTTTTTATTAACCCAAACTTACTTGGCAATGACATCCTTTATGTACAATGCCTATTAACAGCCTAAAGAACTAAGGTGCGGAGGAACACATACTGGATAATGCCGCTTCAGTTTATCCATGCAAGTTAAGCCATTTATTTATAAACAAATCATTAGTTCCCCTAAATATTTCATGTATTTGTTATATTACAAACCAATAACATAATATAAGGAATAGGTGAAATATTTAGGGGAACCAAACACAGTAAAGCTATTATCTATTAATAGTGAAGCTATTATCTAATATTATCTATGACCTAATATTTACATTCATATCTTTAAAAAGTCTGTTAATTAAAAATGCATTTCTTTAGAAGTTAAAGTCCTGTTACCTGGTGCCCTTCAGACCTTATTTTCCAGTGAGTCTTGCCCTATAGCCTCTTAAGAAACTTCTGACAGGAACCAGAGGGTCAGCTATTGGTCAATGAGATTTTTTTTTCTTACAATTTATTTGAGGAGATATCAATCCCATTAAGCCAAAGAAATGCCTTTCTTTTCAATCAGCTTCTCACTCTGAGTGGTCCAACATATATTTTTCTCATAGGTGCTTTCAAAATGCTGTTCTCTCTCATAAGTACTAGGTCAGAATGTTGTTCTTCTGCCACACAATTGGTCATAATATCTCATATATATAACTTTTAAAGATTATTGTTTAAAAATAATAAAAATCACACAAAGTTGGCATTTTATCATGAGACCAAGTATATTTATGAAAACAGGACAAAGATTAAAGCCTATATAGTTCGTTCATTCTCAGAAAGCCCTCTATTGTCATTCAGAGAATGGTTCTAGAAGGCAGCCTCTTTGAGAATCTTATCTTGATGGTCCAGCTTTTGTGGTTTCTTTCTTTAACAGGAGCTGCAATGGAAAGGAGGACGCGAATAAAGTCTGCCTGGTCTAGGAGCCTGAACTGTGCTTTAGTCTCTGAAAGAACAGGGAGAAAGAGTTAGATCGGGGCCTGGTCCCATGGAAGTAGCCGCTGCTGCTCTGCTCCAGGAAAGGTAAGAATGAGCCCCTGTGAGGGGGTGGAGGATGTTTGTTGAGAGCATTGGAATAGAGAGGGCAAAAACCTGGATCTGGACAATAGTCCGCTGTGAAATATTTCAAAATCCAAAGGTGGGCAATATCTTCTATTGAGGTTTATGATAAATTCTGGAATGAGAATGCCTAGAAAATAAGAAGGGGTGGGGACGGAGACCCAAACACACCACACGCTCTCACAAAGATGTGTCGGCAGCACATTAAATTACAGTTGGCGTGAACAGGGCTTGAGAGCATGCTCGAAGGCAGGGAACTGGGGTTGAGTATGACTAACTACCTTTTAAGAAAACCAAGAGTCTGGGCAAGTAGTTTGTAAGCTTTTTGACGTCATAGATAAGTCACATTAAAAAAAATTAATTTGGGAGTTGATTCTAGTAGCCTTCTTTTTCTTTCAAATAACAATAGACTTATTTGACTAAAATGTATTATTACCATTGTTTTATTTTTTTTTTCCACTAGGAAAAAAAATGGAAAAACACAGTCTGACTTTTACGTACACAGTCCAACATTTACGTACAATTCTTGAAATGGAATGCATTCAGCTTTACGAAAAACTCCAGACATTGCCCTAATTTTTCTCATTTTGCCAGGGTCACGTTGTCACTAACCAACTGGTTCAGATTAGAAAAATCTCCTAAGCATATCCACTATAGTATTATTGATTATCTTCAGAGAAATTCATGTTTGTCTTATTAGTTGCCTTACAATATACAAATATCTCAGTCAGACAGACAACATTATTTATTGAATTTCTAGCAACAAAAGGCCTGAGCTCTGCCCTTGACTTACTTAAAAGCTAGTGAATACAACATGTCCTGATCATTGACAGATAATATTTACTAAGAAATGTTTACAGATACAGTACAAAGAGAGTACTTTAGTACTGAGAACATGTGGAGGGAGTAACCAGAAAAGCGGGGTGTTAACCAGAAAATATTCTGGCTCCTTTTTTAGGAAAGAGGAAACTGAAGCAAAGAGGTGAGAGAATATCAAGGTAAAAATAAGCGCTGACTCTGCCTGCCTTTGGGATCAAATGCCTGTTGTTATTGGACTACCGTCTCGGTGTGGTTTGCTTAAATTTTCAGGAGAGGCTGATGGGTGAACTTATCTGCTGGGGCTGACAGGAAGGTGTGTCAGCCCCCCTTGTCCAATTAGCTGTGGCTTGAGGCAGCAGTCAGGACCATGAAGGACACATACGGATGACCATGCCCACCTCTTCAGCAAATGCTTTTGAGTTCCCACCAAAAGAGAATTCTTGATTTGCTGAGAAGGTCGTGTGGGCTGAATAGCCATGCTCAGATCTATCTGCCATTCTTAATAAGTTTGATCTTTATACACTTGTCCACAGCTCCATGTTTCAGGCAAGAATAAAAGGGCTGGTTGGTCTTAAATGTGTAAGAGTCTATGATGCAGTAACTTTTCTGAGCACAAGAAGAATTTAAAAAAAAAAGCGTTCTAAAATTTTTTGATTTTTTGGAGAAGCTGATCACTTTTCTCCTAATAGCCAGTATTTTAAGCTGAGAATATGTCTATTTCCCCTATTTTCTCAATCATTTGAATTCTGTTAACTTTGTGAGATAACTAAAGACAAAGCATGAAAAAAAACTGCTGCGATCATCCAAAGAGCTCGTAAAAGATTATTTGTGGACCCTCCAAAAATGAGGCTATATAGGAAAATAAGCAGGAATAAGGACCAAAATATGGTAAATTGGATATATTAATTAGAACCCTTGGTTGCATGGACAAAAAAACAAAGAAAATTGACTGAAGCAAACAGCAGAATGTATTATAGGTATACTGGACATCTCATCAAAACCAAAGATGTGAATCAGGAACAGTCAGCATCTAGGGTCTGAACACAATCAGGGTCCTCTGGTCCTCTGGGTGCTCTGTCATCTGGTCAGAAGTCCACTTCTGTACTAACCAAGATGGCCCCCTGAGTCGTTGTAGTAACACGGCTGCTATCAGAGGACTATACGTATGCACTGTTTTTAGAAGCAGTAAAAAGGATATTAAACAAAGGAGAGAGGTCCACCTTTTGAAAATATAGCGAAGAAGCAAGACAGCGAGAGAAAATGACTTATCACAACTCTTGAATATTTAGAAATAATCAAGATCAGTTTCAAGGGTCAGGAGTCTCTCCCATTCTGAGGAAAAATTCCTTCTTTCAAGGACATCATTTGAAAGATGTATCAACAAATGGCAACCTGTAAAACAGTTGGCCTATGTGCGAAGCTTAATTGCTGAAATTCATTGTACACTAATCATATACTATGTACTCTTCTTGATTCTGGGATATGGACAGGGAGTTGCAAAGAAGAGTAGGCACCTCCCTCAAGGAGTTTCCCCCTTAGCAAGCTGTAGACAGTAAAGCAAGCTATGGTGACTATCAACCTAACATAAGGATCGATCATTTGTTAGAAAGCAAATTCTGAACTTATATTCCATCATTTTCTCTTAAAAAGAATTTGTGGTCTTTAAAAAAAAATGCGCTCTATAGAGTGCATCGCTACAATTCGTGGTCTGAACTAAATTTGCAGGCTGCCAGAAGATGTCCTCAACCATACCCTGCATATTGACCACACTGACGGGTCACTTGGTTTCAGCTGAAGATTTTCTATTGGTATTTTTTACTGTGTCTCTCTCTGCTTCTCACTTGCCTTTTGGGGAAGGACTAGTGAAGAAAGGGGAAGGTAGGTTAGTTTTCATAAGTGATGTAAGCATACCTTAATTTATTATTATTATTATTACAATTATTTCCAAGCCTGGTTTTTCAAAGTCTGGGAGGCTGAAGGGGAAAAAGAGGGTTGGTGAGCGGGGAGGTTGGAGGCAGGGTACCAGCAGGTGGCGCTTGTCTCCTCCGAGGAGACGAGAATGTTTGATTCAGCCTAGAGCGCTGCAGGAACGAAGGGCGACCAAACAGGCATTCAGTGCAAGCGACATCCATCATGCCGTATTTTAGCGACGACTCCGTGAAGTCACAAGTTCCAGCCTGTTGCCCAGGCCATCACCTTTCTTCATGGCCACTTAAAAAACTGGTTCCCCTAGTCCAAGGTTTGTATTATTTTCATATTTGACCCGCATCCCATTTCCTCTGGTCAAGTCGCTTACAGTGACGATCAGCCTCGGGTATAGAGCAAAAATAAAGGCCCTAAAGAGTTGGAGCTGAAACTTCGGAAAGGGGTGGGAGTTTCTCAGTCTTCCAGCTGATCTCCCCTTATGGCGTCAGATATTCTGTCACTTGTGGTGTGCCAGCCTTTGTCTGTCTGGGCAGAATGTGAATTCGCTTGCAAGGGAACACTTCAGTTCCCATGGCCCACAGGGGCAAGGAGAAGCTGGAGGAGGTCACTTTGACTGTACTTGTGGGCAGGCTCAAACTGTGACTGAGTTATTGGCTAGTTGGGGTCACTGGCTTTCTAACCTCTCCCCGCACCGCCCAATTCCGGGGCTCAGTCAGCCATCGCCAGCCCCTTTCCCTCATAGGACAATGGATTCTGTCTGCCAGAAAAACTACGCTCGTTTTGATAGTCCTTCCTGCGTCTGAAGCTTTCTACTGTCGCTCAGAAAACCTTCTGCCCTACTCCTATCTGTGAGTCCGCGCTGGGGCCGGGCCTGGGAGTGTACAGGAAGGAGGGCAACCCTGGAGTCTGAGGGCCACAAGTTCGAATACAGCTCCGCCTCTGATTGCATGTGTGACCTTAGACTAGTTTCTTAACTTCCTCAGTAGACTGGGGAAACTATTTTTCCCCAAATAGGGTTCCTGGATTAATAGATAATTAATGTAGACTACCTAGACCAGTGTCTGGCTCATTGTAGGCGCCCAAATGCCAGGGGTCATCTGTCGGCCTGACCCCACAGTGAAAATATTGCCTCTTGGGGAACTCTGGGTCAAAGAGTCAGAATAATTCGCAGAGTTGAGATAACCTCTCACCTCCCTGTGATCTCACTGTATTTCAAATCCCATCTATTGCCTCGCCACCGTCTTTTCAGACCCCCTAAAACCTCTTGTCCCCTAAAACTCCTTGGGCAGCACAAACAAACAAAAACAAAAAAACCCAAAGGCATTCGGCGTCTAAATGAAAGTGACCCCGGTGCAGGCGTCCGGTCCCCTCACGTCCCCAGATTGCCGGGCCAAGCGCAGCGAAGCGGCGGCGGCCACCCTGGCTGGGCGCGGAGGAAGGTTCGGGGCTGGACTGACAGCTTGGGGGAAGGAGGAGGAGAGAGCCGGCGGCGGAGGAGGGGAGAGCCGCGGAGAGGAGGGAGCAGGGGCGGGAGGAGACACATGCGCGCTGCCTGCCGCCGCCGCCGCCGCCGCCGCCGCAGTGCTTAGCTTCTCGGGGACAGGAAACCTTCGAGACCGAGCTGCCACTGCCGCCTCCCCGTCCGCCCCCCATTCCGCGCGCCTGCCACACCCTCCTCCCCTTCTTCCAGCATCTTTCTGTGGAGCAGTGCAGGGACTGGGCCCGAGGTGCCGTCTCCCCCTCCCAGGGGAAAGCTGTGACGCCCCCCCGCAGGAGCGGCGGGGCCGGGTGGGGGGGCCCGGGAGAAGATGGCGACGCCGGGAAGCGAACCCCAACCCTTCGTCCCTGCCCTCTCGGTGGCTACTCTGCACCCACATCATCCCCACCACCATCACCATCAGCACCACGGAGGAACCGGGGCCAGCGGTGGGGCCGGGGGAGGCGGCGGCGGCGGCGGCAGCGGGGGCTTCAACCTGCCCTTGAACCGGGGACTGGAGCGCGCGCTGGAGGAAGCGGCCAACTCTGGGGGGCTGAACCTCAGCGCCAGGAAATTGAAGGAATTTCCCAGGACCGCGGCCCCCGGGCACGACCTTTCGGACACGGTGCAGGCAGGTGAGAGAGGGCGAGGGGTAGGCAATGGGTGTGGGTGGCTGTCTGGCTGGCTGTCGTGCCTTCCCGACGCAGTGGCCAGTCTGAGATCTGGCCTCGCTGGGGGCCCATCGGCCGGTGCTCTCCCGACTAAGGGACCTGCATGGATGCAGGAGAGGCGGACCCCGCAGAAGGCACAGTGGCCGCTGCCTCGCCCGGCGGCCGGTGGTGCAGCGCCGGGAGAGCTGGGGTGCGCCTGGCCGCTGCGCCCGCGAACGCGCGGGGCTCGGGCTCCCCGCCCCGAGGCGGCTGCGCCAGGGAAGTGGCTGCCGGGCTGGGACTTGCGGGCGCGCCGCGTGCCGCAGTGGAAGTGGGAGGATTCAGGCGGCCGCGTCGGCTTCCTGGGCCCCGCGCAGGGGCTGGGAACCCGAGCGCCGCGTCTGCGCCTCCGACCAGGGCTTGCCCTCTTGGCATTGAGGCGTCGCCCCGCTGACAGGGAAACCCAGACAAAGGTGGCGCGCCCTTGGCCGACCCTAGGGCATCGGCGCGATGCCGCCAGGGCCCCGTCGGCGACCCCACCGAGCGATCCGGCAATTTGGTGCCGACTGCAAGGAGGCGCCGGGGCTTCCTCTTCCTGCGCCTGTGCGAGGAAAGAGCCGCCGCGATTGTTGAGAATCCGAATGGGCAGCCACTTCGCAGGCACTCGGCTCCCTCGTTACTTGCCCTTAGCTAACCGCCCATACGGTTTGGTTCCTACCACCGAGGCTACCTAGTTCTCAGTAACCCGATCTCTGCGGGGGCCCTGGAAGGGTCGGCATGGTGTATTAGAAGAAGAGTAATTAAAGTGAGCCGGTTTTCCTGTGTGAGCCGGACAAGTTGTAACTCGCGCCAATGAGCAGCCAGCTTTTTCAAGTTATGTCATGTGTTGACATATTTCTGAGACGTCTGCTTTCTCTTTGGTAGTTGGAGTGACTGGGGCGAGATCTATAAACAGGAAGGAGGGTTGGTGGAAGGCGACTCGGGCCTCGGGATCCCTACAGAACTGACTTGGTTTCCCGACCATCCGGTTCAGTTTCCTGGGGGAGGGTTTCTATCTTGGCAAGCGCCCAACATTTCCCAAGGCAGTGGGTGCCCCATTTTGGAACCTCTGCCCTGGTCTCCTGGCTGTCATCACCTCATGGGCCTAGAGTCAGACCCCTTGGATCCTGAATGACTCGACTCTCACTTCCGGATCTCCCAGTTTCCCCTTGTGGGCTAAGGGGGGGGAGCCGGTGAGGGAGCCTTGGTTGGCTTTTGATTTCCAGTGCTCCCCCCTCCTTTAATTCAGTAAACATTTATCAAGAGTCCTAATGAATATTCAGACAGAGTTCTGAGTTCACTGGAGGCAGAGAGGACTCTTCAGGGTCATTAAACTTTGTAATTTGGATTTAAGGAGAGTCAGGAATGGGCTAAAAGGAGGGAATTTCCAGAGTTGAGCTGTCAACAGCTGGAGAGTCTCTTTTTTAGGACCTCTTAGTTACATTTTCTCAAGTGGAAGTTATTCCAAGAATTGCCTGAATCATTAACTTAAAAAAAAAAAAAAAACCCTTAAGTTCTACTTCCCTTTGCGGTAGAGTGTCCCATGAACTCCGGGAGGGGTGGATATGACTGCAGAAGATGGAGCTGGCGTAACCAATAATAATATGTGTTTGCACGTTCAGCAGGGGGCCTTGAAAGTTGTTCCTCTGCTTCAATTCCGCCAGTGTTTATTTCCAAAGTTGGGTGAACTTGATGTGTCTGCTGTGTTGGCATTCTCTGAGAAGACTTGTGCTTTTAAAAGCAAGGACCGTATCTGTCAGTTAAGACATTGCCGTGTGAGGTAGATGCTAAAAAGTATTCCTGTTCTCCTCTCTTGCTTACCTGTGGTTAGCTTAGGTTGTGAGTTTTGCAAGTTTTAAATTATGAACCTCACTTGCACGTGTTTAATGCTCAGAAAATTCTCTCTAGTTAAAACTCAGAGACGTAACGCTAACTCCCCATCAAAAAATGCAGTATTAATTATGGGGTGGAGGGAGTGTCACCAAAGTTTGCAGAAACTTAGGACAACTCAAAAAAGATAAAGAATATTCAGTGTAGCCAGTTATTTTACATGAAATTGGACAAATGTGTTAAGGATTTGCTTCTGCAAAACATCTTTGTTGCAGATCTAAAACTAAGTGTAAACCCAATGTATTCTGCTCCTCCTTAAGAAGTATTTACTGAGCACCGTTCCTTATTTGGAAAAGCAGAAATCAAAATAAAGCAGGAGTTAAAATCACCTCCAGTCTGCCCAGTGTTGACATGTCCTGCGTGTAAAGAGTTCTAGCAGAGGGGAGAGTATGAGTAATAACATGTACAATAAAGATAGTGATATCTCCTGTGTTAATATTTAGTTTACAGAATCTCTCTTAAAATCAGAATGGCCCATGAGATCCTTAAAGACCTAAGATGTAAAGTGCACTTTTTCATAAGTTTTGTAATACAGGGAGTGACAGAGAAAGCTTTTCCTCACTGTTCACTTGTATGATAGAGGCCATTTGGTCTATACCTTGTAAAAGTAACTCTTCTGGCAGCCACCTGAGCAGAACCGCCCTCTTGGGCAATGTAGCTTACCTGAATGGAGTTGGAAACCGAGATGTCAACACGGAAACATAGAGGCCCTGGGCCACTCAGTAGATGTCTAAGCTGTCGCTCAAATGCATACACATTTTTCATAGGGAAAAACTCTCAGGCTCACACTTTGAGGTGATTGATTTACTCATATTTGAGTCAGAATAGTTGTGTTGTCAGGGTGTAGTGTTTTTGCAGGTGAGAAGGGGAAAGAAAGGCTGATCCACCCAGGTATGGTGGCACAGGTGATAGTGGCTGAAAGGAAGCGTGAACGAAAGAGCACGGTTAGTCCTTGGTGTGTGTGCTTTGCTCTGTGCCAGGTACGTCATCAGCACTGTCCTGCCCGCTCCTAAGAGAAGGCTATTCAGTTCTTCATTTACAGCTGAGCAGACTGCGACTGAGACAAGTGAGGTACCATGCTCAGGATCATACCCCCAATGGGATAGTGAACCAGTGGATGGACTCTGATGGTTTCACTTTAGCGTTTATGTTCTTGACCATAGTCCTTCTAAGCAGGGAAGGGGTGGAGAGAAGCAGAATCTGGGAGGCTGTCTGGAGATTCATTCAACCAACATTCATTCCACAAGTACCTACCAAGCAGCACGAAGCGCCACGCTCTGTTCTAGGCACTGGGGATACAGCGGTGACCAGCGGAGAATCCCTGTATCCCTTCTTACGAGTTTTCATTCTAGTTGGAGGGGGATGGGGAGATAAATGAAGAAATAGATTGTGCAGCATGAGTAGGAAGAGTTATAGTATAGATGGAATATCTTTCTTTTAGAAATATACATGGTGTCTTGTGTTAAAGGTGGCTAGAGGTGGCTTGTAACAGCAAAAGCACTAACAATGACTAGTAATAAATATAAACTAAAGCATGACATTGGGCTGGGTAAAAAGAAGCACACAAATATGTGTATCAGGAAAGCAAACTTTTTTTCTAGTGCTGATTCATTAACCAATGTCACTTTGGGATGAAGGAGTTCAAAAGGGTATTTGTCTGACTGAAATAAAGGGAATCGAAAAGAGGAGTAAGAAAAGAAAGTGTCTGTCTCAGGCTGATCACAGGAGGTTCTAGAAAATGAAAAGGAAGCCCTTGGACTTTGATGTGCAGAACAGTTGTTGAAGGTTGGACTCATTAAGGAGAGGGTGGAGTCTATCCTTGCCAGTATCTTTTTGAGGTGGCCGGAAGCAGGAAAGAATGTATGGGAAGAGCTTACCCAGGTAGGAATGTAGACGTGTGGCATCCAGAATACTCATTGAGGCTCTATGTGTGTGAGTGCGGAGCACTGGAGGAGGCGCAAAGGGTAAGACAAGACAGGAATGCATGCGAAGCTAAGTCACAGTTCCAGGAAGCCACGGAGCCTCAAGGCAGGTCAAGGTGAGATGCCAGGTAGCACAGATAGGCATCGATTTTGGAAGAAAAGGCCAAGCTATTTAGGAAAGACTTTCAGGTTTTGTAGGATGGATAGATTTGGGATAGAAGTGCCCATGACCATTTTGTGGTTGGAAAGATGGTTTGATGATGTGGAGCGATATCTGTAAATAAAACAATAAGAGGTTGTTTAAGCCTGTGCCTTTGGTCATATCGCCCCACCCACTCTCAGCGTGTACCTATGTAATGGAGTAACAGACCACAGGGCTCTTAGGGACCGTTTTTTTGAGGACTCCAGAGATGGCTGACGACTGGGATTTGTCAATCTGTGGGACTAACACCCTAATCTGTCTGAGCTGGCTCTTTCCAATATCTGTACAGATTCAGAGAATCTTCTCTGAGATTTGTGGGCAGGCTTATCTGCTGAAAGCTGGCTTTCCCCACCCAACTCCCATCCTATAGTGACTGAGTCCATAGGATGTTAGCTCTCTGTACTCCTTGGAATTCACACAGGACTTGATAAAGAAATCTGTTCGTTCTCAAGAACATGTTCTGTTCCACAATTTTGGCCATAAAGATTTTTCATTATGAATATAATGGAACTTTGGAAATCACATGTGTTTTCTTAAAATGTATGTTCTTTTATAGTTATATCTAGTTTCAAATTATTTTTCTGCTGTTGAATTAAATTTGTTAGTTATTGCTGTAACTATGATTTATGGTGGTAGTCACTATCATATAAATGTCTATGTTCATTACGTGTATTCTGAATACTTCTGCATTCATAAATCATTAGTCACCGCCTTCTACTTCCTATTATTATTTCTTTCTTCTGTTGATCAGTTTCTTTCTTGTTCATGCATTGGGGACTTCTAATAGTAAAAGCTTTTAAAAACAACTAAGACTCGATGTATATGGTGCTCTGAATCATGTCCAGATGTGTTTGTGTATAGCAGAAACAATCTCCACAAACATTCTGCTATTCTCATTGCCTGCATTGTAGGCTGCTCTTTATTGAAAAGGCAGGAACACACTAATCATGTTTCTAGAATAATAGCATGCTATTATAGGCCGCAAAACCTCTGGGAACTTTTGGTCTGTGCCAGTTTATAAAGGACAGCCCAAGGTTTGACCTTCGTCATTGAAATGCTTCTGCTGGATAGGTTGTCAGTCACTGTGACATCATATTTGATTTTTGGTGAGTGTGTGTTATTAGGCCAAAATTCGGCACACCCCACAATTTTAAATGTTTTAATTTAAATTATTGACTAAAAAATTTTTTTTTGAGTTCTGTTGCAAACTTAAATTTCCATGCTGTGGTTTAGCAATTCTTTGGGGTAAGCATTTAAAGGGTAGGTACCTTTTGAAATCCATGTTGATGTTGGTCAGTTCAGAGGTCAATTTCCTTTTACTCTTGCTGTCCTTCTGGTGTCTACAAAGACTTTTTCTATCCTGTTACTCAACTTCATCATTGTTTGTTTAAACATAAGTTGTTTCCCTCTTTTTTGTGTACCTTTCTGATTTTCCCCTTTTTCATATCTATCTCTATCTATCTCTCTATGTATCTATCTACCTACCTATCTCTCTCTCTCTCTCTATCCACGTAATAGACATAATTTATAGACACAGATATAGACACAGATGTAGGTATAAAGTCTTTTTATGTTTAGGCTGAGCAGCATTTGCTTTCTCTTAGTAGCTCCCCAAAATCATCTCCCCGCAGGTGCTGTCCTGATTCTGCTTTTCCAGACACTTTCGCAACTTACATGGCGGAACCGCTGTCAGCTCTGCCTCAGGCGCTTATGGGTTTGTCAGTCAAACCACAGAACTTGAGCTTTTGTACTGTTTGTATGCTGCTTTCCAGACTTGATTTAGCTGTGTGGAAAATTAGACTTCTGCCTGAGAGAGACACAAGGGGAAGCTGGCCTGGGCTTAGATCTGGCAATGCCGCCAAGATCACCATTCGTGAACTCGTTCAGTGATTGTGTCAGTTGTTGGAATTAAGGTAATTTGGTGTTAATTGCCGTGTTTATTTCAAATTATAAAATTATAATCCACCATAAAAAGTTTAAGTATGTAAAACACAAAACCCAGCTGTGTTTACCTATCTGATGGCTTTATTTAGGTATAACTTGTAGAAAGTCTAGAGGCTTCTGTTTGGTGCTATTTTTTTGTCACATGAAGGTTTTTTTTGCACCAGAATTTTCAGTTGCTGTGATAGTTCAGATAGATTTTTTTCTGTGTGTGATGTGAATTGTTTAACCAAAAAGAAAAAAAAAAAAGAAAGGTCAGAATTGCAAGTAAACCTTAGTTTAGGAAAAGTAGGCCTACCAATCTAGACGCATGCTTGAAGCATGCTGTGTTTCCTTCATCTTAATTTAAGAGTTGAGTAGTATTGCTTCCACGTACTGTAGGAAGAAGTCATACATTTGGAAACCATCTGTTCCCACAAAGTGATTCAGAAATAAAGTGAGATTGTTTACATGATCAGAAAGTTGACGAACTGTGAGAATTTGGCTTCTCGCGCTTACTCCAGCAACGCAAGAGAAGGGAAACGCCTTTATAGTCAATTTCTGTGCATGCTCATAGTTTTTCCCGTGTGTATCCTCTTTCACTGGCCAGAAAGGAGCATATAGGTGGGGGAAAAAAAGATTAGAGAACAGCGTTTGATTTGCATAACAGAAATGTTTTATCTTTTTGCTTAACGTGAAATTACTGCTCCTGTGTTAATATGGTGTTCATTCTGAGCCAGCTCAATGTGTGGCATCTGAAACTCTTGCAGGACATTTTTAAGTCACCAGAGTCAGGTTATATGATTTTAGAATCTTCCTTGAGATTCGCTTTTCTTCCTTCTGCTGTGTTTCCTCTACTCTTTGTTCCGGGGGGAGGGATGGAGGTCGGGTACCGAAGACTTTGTGAGATGAAACAGGGCCAGGAGCCCTCCAGCTCAGTGAGTCTTGAATTTCCACTTCATGTTCTCCCCAGCTGCGCAGAAAGAGGCCCTGTCTTAGTTTTTTTTAATCCTCTGGCTTCTCCTGTGGCCTTGCTTTTGACAGCTGACCCCTGCAGTGCAGGACATGGAGTTTTGCTACACAATGCTTTCCTCTAATATTCTTTCATATTTTTGATGTCGTTGCCATACAGCGTTAGGGGTAGCCTCAGTGCGTCTGACCTGGTTCCGTCAGCTCAGCTCTGATTTGACTCACTTTATCTCTGCAGGCAACAGTGACAAGTTCAAAGATAACATCATCCGCACACTGCCTGACTTGGCCTTCCTCTAGATTGCCTTCATTTTGCTTTTGCAGGTCATTTCCCTTACTTCCCCTCCTCCCTGCCGTGTAAAAGTCGACTTACCCATTCTCATTTCATCCAGTCCCCAAGCCTACTCCAAACACCACGCAGCCCCTCCGTGCAGATCTGAGCACTGAATCATGCACAGCCTTAAGGCACCTTTGCATTATTTCCTCAGGGCATATTTTCCTAATTATTGCCTTCCTCTTTTGGTACTTTCCTCGTGTTTAAGCTCCTTCCTCCTTTACTGACCTGCGAGATCTGGCTAGGCCCCGGGTTTTCCTTATTTTTGTGTGTGCCCTTCATGCCGATCACAGAAAGTGCTAGATTAACCTCAGTGGACTGTTGGTCTCCTCCTTCCTACTCACGGCTCACTCTTAGTCTACACTTCAGTTCATCATCTTGGATCTGCTGTGATGCCGTCCCCTGTGTGCACGTTTTGCTGAACTGCTGCCATTTTCTTGGTGCTGACCTTATTTTTTCTTGCACAGCATCTTGCTACTTCTCAGCATCACCCACTGTATCGTCGGTGTGGGTTGCTACGACAGAATAGCACAGACTGGGTAGCTTAAACAACAGAAATTTATCTTCTCGCAGTTCTGGAGGCTGAGAGTCTAAGATCAAGGCATGGGCAGGTTGGTTTCTTAGGCGTCTCTCTTTGGCTTATAGATGACCACCTTCGCCCTGTGTGTTTGTATGGCCTTTCCTCTGTGGCTGGATGTCCCTTGGTGTCTCTTTGTGGGTCCAGATAGCCTCTTCTTAAAAGGACATCAGTCAAATGGGATTAGGGTCCACTTCTCTGAGCTCATTTAACCTTCATTACCACTCTAAAGGCCTGATCTCTGAATACACTCACCGTTCTAAGGTACTGGGGGTTAGGACTTCAAGATATGAATTTAGGGGGACACAATTCAGCCCAACGCTCACTCGCCCCTGGTGTATCTGGCAGCTACAGCCGCTCCGCCAGCCTGGGTAAACTGACTTTCTACCTGCACAAGGCTGCCCTTCCACAAGACC
>NC_060272.1:58218194-58253324 GCF_021613505.1 Equus quagga
AACTGACTTTCTACCTGCACAAGGCTGCCCTTCCACAAGACCGGGGTCAGGCCCGTCTAGTTCACCATCCCATCCCCAGCCTCTAGCCCAGCGCCCGCGCTGTTCCTGCCTGGGCTCCATAAATGCTATTGAGCATAGGAATGTGCTGTGAAAAGGGCAAGGAGCCCCATTTACACTTAAAAGTTGGTGACTGGCTTGTCTGGGCCCCCCTCCACCCCACCATCTCTCATACATTCAGAATCTCCTTTTTGGTGGCTGACGGGTTCCTAGAGTCATTCATTTTTTTCAACAATAGTAAAAACAAAGGTGAAGTTGCCTCTCATCAACATTTGCAAGTGTTTGATAAGCAATGTTACATCCATTGGTCAGGTGAGTTATAATGAATTCTGAAGGAGATGGGCGGTGAATTTTTTTTTTTTTTTTGAGGAAGATTAGCCCTGAGTTAACATCTGCTACCAACCTTCCTCTTTTTGCTGGGGAAGACTGGCCATGAGCTAACATCCATGCCCATCTTCCTCTACTTTATATGTGGGATGCCTACCACAGCATGGCTTGCTAAGCAGTGCCATGTCCGCACCCGGGATCTGAACCGGCCAACCCTGGGCTGCCAAAGCGGAATGTGTGCACTTAACCACTGTGCCACCGGGGCGGCCCCTGGGCGAAGATTTTAATATACCAAATATTGCTTGAAATTAGCAAATAAGGTAAGACTAAAAGTTTTTGAGTACTGATGTGTAAGGAGCTGTGGATGATTCACGTTAACGGTAGTTTCTTTGGAAACATGCAGCCTCAGTTCTGACATGAAATTGTGAATCTGGAGATCTTGGCATCAGGCTGTGAATGAAGCTCCTGCCTCCTGGGGATAATTCTCTCCCCTCCTGCTATTCCTACCTGAAGTCAGAAAGTTCCCCTCCCCTTTTGCAGGTCCCGTGGTCAGTGGGCCCAGCAGAGTGGGTGTCCCTTCCCACTGGTGCAGGGTGCAAAGGTTGGCATAAATCAAGGGAAGTCAGTGCTGGGCCTCTGAGGCTGCAGGCTGAGGAGGAGCAGGTGCAGGAGATGCCCCCTGAGGGAAACGGGGAGGGATTTAGATACTTCTCTACTTAATTTTTGTATTTCTCATATCTTATCGCCTCAATTTATTAATTTTAGAATTTAAAGCAAGGTGCCGAATCTCTCTGAACTTCAGGTTTGTAATTTGTTAGGAGTGAAAATACACTTTCCCCCTCAGGGTGGTTGTGAGGATTCACAAGGTAAGGTCCAGAACCCAGGGCACAGTTCGGGTCTGGTCCAGCGGGAGTAATCAATAGACGTCACTTGCCTTCCCGGAGTCCCATGGGGTTATGTGTCATAGTTTTCTTCAATAAAATAAATAATTGGACGTTGTCAGCATATCATTAGCATAGTGGCTGAGCGCACAGACTGTGGCTGGGTCCTAATCCTGGCTCCACCAGGACAGAGCTAGTACTTAACCTTCCTGTGCCTCAGTTTCCTCATCAAACAGTGGGGGATAGTAATCATAGGATTATTATAAGGAGTAAATGAATGAATATATGTGTAAAGTGCTTAGGTCAATGTCTGACACTGATGTTTGCCATTATTATTATTAAACTCATTAGTAAAGAGGTTCAGTCTTATAAGGCACAGAAAGACTAGTTAGATTCCTAGAAATAGTATGACATTAATAAAATCATCTTGATACCAGAAGACCTGAGTGTATGTGCTTTCAGTGCGTGCAAGCGTTATTTATATTCTTTTGACAGTCTTTGGAGGATGGTCGAGTAGGCAATATTTATTATACCAGCTTGGAATAGCCAGAGCTAAATTCCATGTGAGGAAACCCAGACTAGATGGTGAAATGATTTTCTTTGGGTTGTGTTGCTAGTAAGTGGTCCAGCCAGGACCGTGCGTTCTAATGCACTTTCCATTCATTCCTCAATATAACAGCGGTCTTAGGTCTGATTTGATTTTACCAGGACAAAGAAATCCTGAGAAGGACGAGGCTGGTAGAGAAGGCGTTGGGGATTTTCCCGGTGGAGAATGGGAGCCAGATCTTATTGCCACACTGTGAATTCAGGGGAGGGTGCTGGGGACCAGGGCTTGTTTTTGGCTTTGGGATCTAGGACTGGGAAGGAGGGGAGGGCCTCACCCGAGGGCTCCGAGGGCGTCGTCGCCCTCTGCAGAGGCCTGCCATTGATTTAAGAGCTTTTCCAGATTAACATAACTAAATAAATAAATTGACCACCTTTTTATGCTCTTGGCAAAAAACAATTTGTGAATCTTTTTATGTTTTTGGCAAATGCTCTGAAGAGGTCCAGCAAATAATTCTTTTATAAGAAGTAAGAAGAAGTCTATGAGGAGGCAAAGATTTAAGAGCAAATATATAAATTTAAATGTATCTCTTCTTTTCTTACTATTTTCCTGGTATCCAGCATTTATTTTGCACTTTAATCAGAAGTTATTTCATTAAGAGCTTTGTGATAGGCTCAGCATCACCCTTAGCTTACTGATAAGGGAACTGAAAGGGGGATATGGTCCAGGCCCAGGGTCCTTGAGCACACTTCCTCATTCAGTCCTCAAGACTACCTTGCAGGGTAGATAGTGTCCTTGTGGCCGAGAAGGGAACTTACCAGTTAGGCAAGCTGAGCCCGTTTGTAGATCCAGTAAAGACAGAGCCAAAATTGCAATCAGAGCTCTTGTGGAAAGAGTGCGTGTCTCCTGCCATGCTCTGTTGTAGTGTCACTGAATATTCGGAGCTGGAGCAACCGAGCAGAGGAGGAGATTTTGCAATGAGAATCAAGCTCGGAGCATTTCGACAGCAGTCCTTGGGGTGACTCAGTGACTGAGGAGCAGATCCTCCCGTAGGACCCAAGTTCTGGACTCGTGTTATTCTCCCACTGAGCTGAAAGTGGATGCAGGGGACCCAGGTGTATGCACAGGGGGTTCTCATCCTGATCCTCACCTATTTGTCATGCCCAGTTAGCTCCATTTCTAAGAAGTGTGTTTTAAAGCAAGTGACAATTATTAGTTTTAAAAATCCTTCAAGGTGTCTATTATTTAAAAATGTAAATACACATTCGAGTTTTTAGTTTTGGTATAAAATTTTGTTAGACTTTCTAATCTGTAACCTAATGGAACAGCCCATTTAAAATTTACTAGATTTGATGCCCTCCAACAAGAAATGAATAAACAGCTTTTGGGTGAGTGACCAAGTAGTTACTTTCTGAATATTCCCTTTGTAATACAAGTGTTTACGTCCTAAAAGTTGTTTTATTAAGTAATGATCATCAATTTGATTTCTAAAAATGCATTTTATTTTGTAATAAAGATTCTTCAATACATTAATTAATTGCTTTTACAATCTTATAAATGAAATAACACAGCAGCCCATTTTGGTTAAAATGGCAGCACAGTTTATGGCTAAATAACCGAAATTTTTTGTGTTTATGCAAATTGGTCTAATTCAAAGGAATCTGATTGTGCAATTGAAGACAAATAGCTCTCTCTTTGTGCAGTTCCCTTGGAGGTGTGGATGATAATCTCTGCGTGCAATTTAAGGCAATTATGTGTTTTTTTCTGTTCTTTAGAAAGCCTGGATAAATCAAAGTTAATTTTAGTTGTACCAGTCATTCCAGTGGTTATAGTCTTGTAATAAACTCTTCGCTGTGGTTTGTTCGATATTTACAGTTAGTGCTTTCTTGCCTCTGTGCAGTCCTTTACAGGGAGCTGCACTGTGACTTTAGGAGTGAAGGTGTGCCTAAGTCTGATCTCTTTTATGAAATTCAGTTGGCAGCTGTGCAGGCGTGCTGTTGCTCCCCCACCCCTAGAGTCCTTGGAATCAGTATGTTAATGAAGACTCGGTATCTCAATATGAAATTCGCACAGTGGGAGTTCTGAGGTAATGTGCCCTGATGGAGCCCTTAATGTCTGCCTCTTAGAGAGTGAGTGACAAAGACAAGATAACCCAGCTAAGTACTCTCATAATCAGGCAACCCGGATCTTTTGAACGTGGTTTCATAGTTTCAGTGTGTGTGCTCTCTTGCGTCTCGGTGTCTCAGACCCCTGCTCTCCAGGGCTGAAGAGAGTTTGTAAGCTCTTCATACCACGTGGTACATTGGGTTGGACAAGCCCCATCACCTTTAGATGAGAGACTTCAGCTTTCAGACATATCGCTTTGCATAATTCTATGCAACATTCTTTCGTTTTTCAAGAACCTTAGGTCATGGTGAACATCACAAGAGGTGCTCTTTTAGGATGCTCATAAGTAGCATCATCCTAAGTCTGGGTTTGCTGGGCAGTCTTGTTTATACTTCTTGCCCTGGCCTGATTAATAATAGCACCTTCTTTTAACACATCCCCATTCAGATGATAAATTATATGGTCACTTGACTCATATGGGATCATAGACACCATCTTTTAAGAATAAACTGAGATAGAGGCAAGCAAAATGACTTGCCCACGTCCCCCAGCCAGTTACTGTCAGATGGAGAATAGACCCCAACCAGCTTATTGAGGTCATCTCTGTCAACTTCCCCTACTGCTGCCCTTTGAAGGAATTACAGTGCTTGGTTGGTTTCTCTGTCTCTCTCTCTCTTTTTTTTTTTGGTGAGGAAGATTGGTCCTGAGCTAACATCTATGCCAGTCTTCCTCTATTTTGTATATGGGACACTGCCACAGCATGGCTTGATGAGCAGTGTACAGGTCTGCACCCAGGATCTGAACCCTCAAACCCCAGGCTGCGAAGTGGAGCACGTGAACTTAGCCACAATGGCCCCTGGTTTCTCTTTTTAGCTTTCACACTAAGAAACTCTCTCAGGAAGGCCTTTGGCATTAGTCATTAATTTTAGTGGGAAAAATAGAGCATTATTTTTAAATTATAGAATAATAGCATATGTAGAAAGAAGTCTATACAAAATGTGGGCATGATTTAAATGATGATAGTAAAACAGACATAGGGACAGAGAGCAGATAAGAAGTTGGGACAGGGGGTGGGGAGGTTATTGCCTGAGAAAGCACAAGGGATGATGGAAATGTTCTAAGTCTTGACTGTAGCGGTGAGTACACAGACTTACGTGTTTGTCAGAACCCGTGGAACTCTAGGCTTAAAATGGGCACATTTTGTTGTATATAAATTATACCTTAATGAAGTAGACTAAAAATACACCTATGTACCCACTATTTAACTTAAAAAGTAGAACATTTCCAATACTTTTTTAGCTCTGTGCATGCTGCATATCCCTGATTGACACGCTGTTTTAAAACAGAATAATTGGGGCGTCATGGCTGAATCAGTGCCTACTATTAGAAGACTGATATTTCTATTTTAGTGGACAGATTCTTTGATCTTCATTTTCTTTATTTTGAAACAGCTTGGTAACTGTCTATGTAGTCATACTAATAAAATATTCTTATTCTGTTTAGGAGTGGCACTTTATTTTATTGATAGAAAAAACTGATACCAAGCCAGGTTTTCTAGGATCCCTGGGGTGATGTTAGCTAATGAAGTCCAAAGCTTAGGAGCATTTATTGTGCACCTACTGGGTGCCAGACACTTTGCAGACATGATCTCATTCATCCTGTCAGCCTGTGATAGGTGTCATTTACCGTAAATTTTGTCCAGTGCAGAAACTAAGGCTCATACGTGTTAAACAGCTCGCCTAAGATCCCCGAATGGAAAGTGAAGGAGCCAGAGTTTGAACCCCAGCTGCCTGACTATAAAGCATTTGCCCTTCTCACCGAGCGCACTGTCATTAGAAAGAACTGCCTTTTACTGGGGACAGTTGAGCGCTTTGGCTAGCTCCCTGTTTGAATCCTCTAGCACCAAGACCATGTGGCATGTCACTTGCAGACTTCCTACATCAATCCTGTGATCTGGCCCACTCCCAGCTCAGTCTCCTCCTGGTCCTCACCCAGTGTCGGCTGCCTGATGGCGGATTTAATAGGCCTCTGGAATGTGGTGCCACCAGGTTTGCCTCTGACCCTCCTCATGGGCCTCCGTGGCTCCAGTTGCCTTTTTCTTTGCTGTCCCCGTATGTTCCAGATTAAGTGGCCTCTACTTCACCTTTGATCATACCTTTCCATTCCTCCCTGCATTTGCAAATAAAATAAAACAGAAAACAAAACAACAAAAAATGAAACTCTGGTTCTCTAATCTGTGTCAGTCATCCTGTCTCTTCTATGATGCCCCAAAGCCCAGCCTCCCTCTCCCACATTCACCTCCATCTTTTCTGAACTTTAGACTTTTGGTTTATCACAGGTAGTTTAAGTGATTGAGTTGATCCTTCGTTGTTCTTTAATTTCATGTCTTTTCTTTCCGATTAATAATAAGAATGATAATAGCTTTATTTATTGAGCCAGGGATTGTGTTATGTACTTGAGATGTCTTCTCTCATTTAATCCCCAGAATAATCTTAGGAGGTAAGTACATGTTTTCTCCCTATTTGAGAGATTAGAAAATCAAGTCTCAGAGGAAAAAAGACTGAGATCACATAGCTACTGGAGAAACTGAAATTTAAATCCAATTTGACTTGGGTGGTCACGTCCTTCTTTTTATTGACTCCTCACACATCCATTGAAGAGAGTGGAAAAGAAAGGCAACTGACATTTCCTGTGCCTTTACTACAGCATGTAGGAGAGATGGTGTGACATATTATCTCACAGGATCCTTACCCTAATGCTAAGAATCAGATATCATGATCTCCAAAAAACTGAGGCTCAGTTTAAATAATTTACTCAGGGTCACAGAGCTGATAATTGAAGGCATGAAAATTAAACCAGGTCTTTCTGCTCCTATAGACGCCCCCTCTGTGCATGAAAAACTCCTTCTGTATTCCGCTTTTTACTCTCTGCAGGGCCTGCCATAATGCTGGATATTAGTGAAACTTTACAATTAGTTATAGGTTGACCGAAAAAACCTAAAGTTCCCTTTATTCTGTTAGAAGCCTGTGCATATAAGAAATATTCCAGTAGAGAAGAGTGGAACCCGTAAAGAATGTTAGAAGAGATAAAGTAAGAACAAAGATGAGGTGGAATAGATTCACGAACAGCATGGCAACCACAGAATTTTTTGTTTATCTTTTGAGAGATTTTCTTTATACTTCCCTGAATTTTACTATAGTGGAGCAGGAATGTCTAAAATTACAAGTTGGGAGAGGATGACCTAGTATTCCTATTCAAATTTTGAAGTTGCTCTGCTGTTGGCTTTCTCCAATCAGCCGACTTTCCCACTTCTAACTGCCCTTCTCAGAGACAGAATTAAAAACTAATAGCCAGTTGCTCTGGGCTCTTTCATTGGTGGATTTGTAGACCATTGAAATTCACCCTAGAGCTCACCCTGCAGAGTAATTAACCATTTTTTTAAAAACCCAAACAAACAAGGAACCCCTTTAAATTTTAAAAATATGTTACAATCTGTTAGAATTTTGTTGATCGAAATACACATTCTCTAACTGCCCACCACACCTTGTGCATCTCTGCCGTTAGCGCACGTAACCCAGCGCGATGAGAAGACAGGTCTGCATCAAGTGTGGTTCCTCGGTCTTGGACTGTGTCCTCCACCTTCATTCTTATCAGCAGAGTGTTTCTACTGAGTGTGCTGCGCGCCAGGAGAACAGTTGTCAGTGGCATTCACAGTGGTGTGTGTTGGCATGCATGCCAGAAGAGACTAAGTGTAGACTCTTGAATAATGGGCACCAACTCGGTCTTCCAGCACATGGCCTTTTGTGCTCGTGGTAACTGGAGCAGTGCTGGCTGTGTGAGCTGGGTTTTCTTAGGGTGTGCTATGTGTATCATCTCCCAGGGCTGTCAAGCTTCTTAGAATTGTACGTGATATGAGAGCCCTTCCAGAATGAAATACCAAAGTACTCACATCCCCACATCTTTGTCACTGGCTTCCATCCTTTTCTTGCTGTGACTATCCAAGAGGTTTAAAACCATGATAGCTGTTTAGGTAATGGGCTTGGAGTCCAACAGATGAAGGTCAAATTCCAGCTTCCTCGCTTTTCAGTTGGGCGACTTGGGGCAGTTTGTGCGCCTCTCATGCAGGGAAAGAACCAAGTGGGACTCTTTTGGGTTGCATGGTCAGGGAAGAAGGGGCATTGCAGACTGCGTTGTGTGGTTGACTGATAAACAGGACACTTCTTCCCTTCATCCATTTGAAGACTTAAAATAATTTTCTGTGGGTTCTCCCTCCTGCTTTTTAAAGCATTTCCCTCTCAATTATTCCCTTTCTTCAAGTATATAAAGCATTATGTGCATGTTCTAAAGTTTTTAAAAGGAAGTCACACAAACTTTAATGATTTAAAAGATTTAAAAAAGTCAACCCATGTAACTTAAAACTGATTATGAAACACTCACTTGTTTACTTTTGGTTGCTTGGAATGAGTGTCCCCCTCCCCCCCCCATTTTGGTGTACGGGATATTTATTGGTTTTTCTTCATCTTTTCCTTGTCCGCTTGGATAATTTTAGCCAGCAGAATTCTTTTGGCAGCAGTAATAATAAAGATTCTGCTTAGTCTTAGGATGAGGTTTACATTAAATATTTACAAGACGTTCTTGAATGTTAGAATAACAGGTTCTTTTGCCCAGTGGATAGTGAGATAACCGAAAAAACTCAAATCGAATCAAAATATGACTGATAGACAAGAACCACCATCTTTTATTAGGTGGAAATCCTCACTAGGGTCCACTCTTCTTTCCACTCCTGTCCTACCTTGGGAATGACTCCGACTGTGGGCAGCAGAGAACTGCTGGAACGCTCTGTGCTGCTGCTTCTCTTGATCATTGCCATCACAAAGGATTGCGTTCTCCACCGGAGATTAGTAATTTTTTAGGCGAGGAGTTTAAACTCAGTTATGCACCCCAAACTTTGGTGAAGATTGACTGCTGTATGGCTTAAGTTCGCAGAACCACTGTGGCCTCGTGGTTATGACCCCAGAACTGTGCTCCGGCGGGCAGAGTGCACGAGTGGTTCTCTCTCCAAGGTGAAGGAGGCATTGCTCTGTAGCATAAATCTGCAAAATGAAAAGCTGTGCGTGTGTTTGGGAGGGCATACAGAGTGGTCTTGTTCCTCCTTGTAAAACTCCTCAGGCAGGGGTTTTCAAAGCTTTGCATAGGGCTTGTTTTGATTAAACGTCAGCATTGCTTCTTGAGCCCTGCCCAGTCAGTGCCTTGACGACTGCTGGAGATCAGTGTGTGCTCATGGGATCCGTTTAAATTGAACTGAATGATACAGAAACCATCACCCAATTTATATTTAGGTACATCATATTTTCTGTCTCTCTTTCTATTTAAAATTTCCCTGAGGTGCACGCAGGAAGCTCTTTTTGGTTGAAATGAGAGTAAAGCCAGCTACGGAGCCCTGCAGCTCTTGCCTCTGAATCATGAGGAACATCTGTTGGGAAGTTCAAAGGGAATGAACACGATTGACAGGAGTGCAGGAGGAAAGCCCTGGCAGGGATGATACGAAACAGTCCATCATCCGAAAGTAACTAATATTTGACTTTGGAATGAATTTTTATTTTCGGCAGTGGATTTACTTCCGTGTTCTGCCTGGATAAACACTGGAATTAGTCCGCATTCCTTGGGCACATGCTGATTGTGGCCAAAGCAAGTGGCAGCCTTGAGGCATGCTGGTGACCAGGCGACAGCCATCTGAATCAGACATTTGTGTGGACCTTGTGTTCATGTAACTTCTCCATAAGCCAAAGAAACAAGAAACGGAAAGATGCCTTTAGCGAGGTTCTCACACTTGGCAGCATGTTTTAATAATAGTGCTCCCTTTATGCGGGCCTTAAATGAGAACTTCTTTTCCTATTTTTTTTTCCTATAGGATTTGGGTTATCAGTGTAAAACTTGTTGGAATTCCTGAGTGCACCAATTTAAATACCCTTCCTTCTGAAAACCTGGAGTCCTGCCTGAAGTTGTCCATTGCTACTGGACTCAACAGAAATCATTGCATCCTTTATTCTGTTCATCTGTGTAGGTTTCGAGACCCAGGAGGGCACTCACAACCTGGTCACGATGCTATTGTGGATCAGAGCTCTGAGTTTTAAATGCTGTCAACTTTGGTGCCTTTTGAAAAGCTGGGGTGCAGGCTGCTTCTCTTTATGTGTTCTCATCTTCCCCCAGCTAGTAGTAGAGCCTCCCTCTCTGGTTCCCTTGAATTTTGTAGTTACCCTTTATCACATGCATCTCATCATATCGCACTTCTTTGTTTCTCTATGCCCAGCATCCCAGCACAGTGCTAGACCCACATTGGCATTTTAGTATTAGTTTTAGTTTTAGTATTAGTTTTCCATTGCTTCATAAGAAATTGCCCAAAAAATATAGTGGCTTAAAAACAACATGCATTTATTATCTCATTGTTTTCCTGGGTCAGGAGTCGGGGCCTGGCTTAGCTGGATTGTCTGCTCAGGGTCTCACAAGACTGTAATCATGGTGTTGGTGGGGGCTGCTGTCATCTGAGGCTCGGAGTCCTCTTCCAAGTTCATGAGGTTATTTGCAAAATTCAGTTCTTTGTGGCTTTAGAACTCAGAACTCGTGGTGGCTTTTTTTTTAAAGAGGGTCCCCGTCCTCGTTTAATGGTATTACCTGATTAGGTCAGGCTCACTGAGGATCATCTCTCTGATGAACTCAAAGTCAACTGATTAGGGGCCTTAATTATGTAACCTAATTGTGGGTGTGATATCCTGTCGTATTACAGGTCTCACCCACAGTCAAGGACAGAGGCTTATACAGGGTATGATCACCAACAGCATAGATATTGTGGGGGCCATCTTAGAATTCTGCTGCCAGAATGCTCAATTATGTTGAAAGAATAAATGAATGAATTCGGATAGACGGCAATACAGCAACCAGCTTTAGTGTACAATGAGTGAGAGAAGGTATTGAGTTCCTTATTGCAAAATGCACCTACAAGCAGTTTCTTTGTCATCAGTGAGCTGTTTCCTGGTAATTATAGGGGCAAAAGCAGAGAAGAAACAGCAAGAAAGGAAGGAAGGAAAAAGAGAAGCAGAAGGAAATCATAAATTTCGGGCTGATTTCAGGTCGCAGTTCCCAGTAGCTCAACCCCCGGCAGGCTGTGAGTCTCTCCTCAGTTCTGCTCCTGGGCACAGCCACTGTGGACATCGAAGGGCGGAGACACCCAGTAAAGGAAGCCCCATCAGCTTTGTTTTTAGTTTCCAGAGATCAAGGCAAGCCTAGTGTGAGTCCTTATTCAGTGCCTCACAACCACATGCGGCATCCCCTTGGAATCCTCCTGGCACTGAGATGCATTAAGTGTGGAGAGGAAACTTTAGTTTCAAATCTCCTGGCTGCAGTTGGCTTTACAAATCAAATTGAACCGTGGCCGTCTGTGTTTAATTTGGAAGAGCAGAAAGGATGTGTGCTTGGTGGCGCCCACATGGTATAAAAGTCCCTGTGACATAATACCACTCTGCCCAGCCTCAGGAGTTTCCTGTGCAGACAATGGCCCTGCTTCCCTGACAGTTCCCAGGCCTGGGTGCCACCTTGTGTAAACATGACTGCTTTTAGTGCATCACAGAGGCAGAAGGATGACACATTAATAGCAGCTGGAGGATCTCATTAAAATTCGGAGGAAAATATGAAGGCTGGTAATGTATAAACAGTGAAAGACTCTTTGTCTGATCTGATTAACAGTCGGATACATTCTGAGTGCAGTTTCTAGATGGTAAGAACCAACATTTCAGCCAGAAGCACCATTCTTCTTTAGAATAGCGTATCCCTGTTTTTCAATTCTCTTATTCCCTCCAAAATTAATATGCTGGTCCTTTGTTCTCCCTTGAGAACTGAAATAGCTTGGTGGCCAGGACGGTCTCTGCAAGCTGGTGCAGACTCAGCAGTCACTAACTTGCATTGGGAACATCTGAATTATGCAGTCAGATGCTAACAAGCTGGGAGCTGGAAGCATAGGGCCTGGCCCTCCTGCCAGAAAGAACAGGGAAGCACACTGGGGGAGCTCCTGACGGGGACGGGTTGGCATTCTCTTACTTTTATGAATAATTTTAACTGGTAGAGCCACACTGCAGCCTCCCAACTCTGCATGGAAAGCCTAAGGCTGATAAAAGTTCCCTCCCTCCTGAAGAACAGTGAGACATTTTCCCCAATATGTAGCTGGGGGGCTTACTGTATGCAGGGAAAACACTGGGTTTTCAAGAATTTGTATGTAGACCTTGGAATAAAAACAAAATATGCCAAAGGACTGTTCTTTTGAAACTCTGGTCCAGTTGACTCGACCGAACAGGAGTGCCGTCATGTTCTCCACTGCATCGTCTAATGGGCAGAGTTTGCCGACTGGACTGCCGCCTGATATTGACTCAGAGAACACAACTCTAGCTCTGACTGTCAACAGTAATAGGGTTCGTTTCTTTACTCACTGGAGAAATAGTAATCACTATGAAAAGTGGACTGTCCATTTGGCTTCTTAGAACTCCGTGGAGCAAGATGTCAGTATGAGATGGGTTGATGTGCTCTGTGTCTTTTTGCCTATGGTTGTTTCTTCTTTCTTGGCAGTAGTTTTTCTGTACATGCCCACTTTGTAGCTAGTGGGGAACAAAGATTATTTTTTCCTCTATTAATCCATTTTTTAACTGAGTTGAGCAGAAGGTAGAGTCGGCTCCTTTTCTGGGGTTTATCACTCTCGATCTGATGATGTGACAATAAAGAGATAATAACATCTCAATAATCACAACAAAGCAGATAATCTTCAGCTTCTTTCCTAAATTACGTTTTCCCTTTTTACCATCTTCATACGTTTCAGAGTTTATTTTTCTGTAAACTCACCTAAAGGCAGCTGCCTGCTTTGTCCCCAAATACCTGAGCAACAGAACTTGGAGAATGGCTGTCAGTTAAAAAAAAATTTGGTTTCAGAAACCTGGCAACTTCAAATGTTGAAGCCTGAGGTGCCCGATCTTAGGAACCTCAGCATTGTGACAGGGTCAACCTTGTGGAGCTCCCGAGTAATTTGAGAAGACTTGCAGGCTGTCCCTCAGAAAGGTAGGTCTAGAAAGTGGCTTCTTGAAGGATGAAACCTTTCAGGCAGGTGGGATGGCAAGGGAAGCTCTTGGAGTACTCTGCCGTGAACGTTTGCTTCGCGTTTCTAGCATGGCCTTTTATAGAATTTATCCCTCTCCCAGGGCCCCCCCCCCCCATTGCCTCCAATTTATAAAAAATGAAGTCCCGTTTAACTCAAATAATCTTGTTTGATAGTGAGCCAGCTCTGGAAAAGCTTTATAAAACGATTTCCAATGAAGAAGGCATTTTTACACTTGTATCTAAAGGTCAATAAGATATAATAATAATAATAAAATAAAATATAAGAGCTTTAGTTATTTTACTTTTTCTTACACGGCTCTTTTCTTCTTACCCCCTTACCGGAATCCTGTGTTATTAGAATGAGGATATGAAATTGTCCCAGGCATAATTTACAATTTGCATCCTACCCAGCTGTTGAAACGACAATAGTAAAACCACTAAGAAACATACAGGAACCCATGTCTTCTTGTAATGACAGTGTTTAGGGGTAGTGCATACTGCTTTCTGTTCCAGGGGCACTAATGTTGGAATTGGAGATACTTACCTTTTTTTTCTGTAGGGAAGATTTGCCCTGAGCTAACATCTGTTGTCAATCTTCCTCTTTTTGCTTGAGGAAGATTGTCGCTGAGCTAACATCTGGAGCAGTCTTTCTGTATTTTGTATGTGGGATGTCGCCACCGCACGGCTTGATGGGTAGTGCATAGATCCATGCCTGGGATCCAAACCCTCGAACCCTGGGCCTCTGAAGTGGAGCATGTGAACCTAACCACTATTCCACCAGGCTATTCCCTGGGGACACTTACTTCTTGTTCTGGGACAAATCTGTAAGATTGGTAAATTGCCTGTTGATTCTCATTTGCAGCAGGACTTGTAAGATGAACTAGTTTGTGAGACCAAAAGGAAAGTCCCTTCCCTTTTTGCCATTCCTGATCCTATAAGAAGTGAGTTAACTAGTGCTGACATATTGGAGAATCCTACTGTCACCTGTGAGACATGTCTGTGATGCAGCGGGCCAAGATGGAAAAGTTTCTGTGCATTGTAGTGATGTCAGAAGGGACAGCGTTTTTTCTCTTTCTTACCAAAGAGAAGCAGAGCACGAGGGGAATTGGTAAAAACTCCAAAGTTTTCAGTGCTGGCTCAGTTCTAGTGAAGCTCTAGGAAAGGGAATTTCTGCACAAAGGCTGACTGTAGACCTCTATTATCCTCATTGTTATTATCATTATTATGAGTAGTAGTAATATTTTAATGTCACTTCGGATATTTGCTGGAACTAATATCCATGTATAGCTGGAACACACTCTTTTGTTTATTAACAAAATCACATATCACCGGGTAAGCTTCTAGACTACTTCACCAACGGTTCTGGCATTGCCTTGCTTAATGAAATAAAGGAAGACACAGTCCTTGTGGCACTGTTGTACCAGAAGGTGGGTTCACGTGTCAACTCCAGCCTGACACGGGGAGCCTCGCAGGTGGGGTTTGGTTCGCTTTCTCAGTCTCCTCGTTTCTTTCATTGCCTCGATGAACCCTACTGCAGCTGGAGAGCTTTGCCTCCTGTCTCTCACCTCAACCTGCACCCCCTCCCCCCGCCCCCCCAAACCTCTGTGCACTCAGTGAAGCATGGTGTTGACTGTGCTGGAGCATCTTAGGAAAAGGCTTAAAGCGAGGCAAGGTGGGAAGGGCAGACACAGAAATGCATGCAAAACAACAACAACAAAGGGCACTGGGAAATGGCATAGAGGAAATGGGACACACAGGATTTGGAGATGGGAATGGAGAGAGAGAGAGACAGTAAGACTCACCAGCATCCGCTGAACACGTACCCGGTGCCAGGGAAGGCTCCAGGCACGTGAGATTCATGATTTTGTCTGCATCTCACAAGAATCCTCTAAGGCAAGCTGCTGTCATTATCATCCCCAGATTAGGTATAAGGAACCTAAAGCACAAATGAGTTAAGTATTTAGTTGCCAGGTGGCCCTTTCAGGGATTAAATGTCAGCCATTTGACTCTAGTTTATGCCCTTAGTTAAACTGTAGAAAAAGGGAGGGACCAAAGTCGCAAGTAAAGGTGGCTTAGTCCTTCAGCTTATTCCACCCACCCTCCTGTCCCTGCATCAGTATTCCACCTTTTCATGCCCACCGACTCCTGTTCTTCTTTTTGTTTTCCCTTCCTTTCCATAATTGGTTCCCCTTCCTTTATATGATCCAAAAGAATTTTTAAAAATTATTTGAGGAAAGTGAAGTGTATAGCTAAAAACTACTCCTTCTGTGGGACCCTGGCAGTTTTGAAAATCTGACTGCATTGTAAGATCCAAAGGACCCTTGTTGCCAGGCTTTTCCACCAATGGGAAGACAGCTGTTGCTCTCATCTTTTTGTCATTTCATCTTTCCCGGGGCTGAGGGCAGTAAGAGACTCTCTGTGGTCGTGTTTGAGTTTCTTTGGGTGTGCTGACGGGGTAGGAGCGTGTTGCCATTTGATGAAATTAGACAGTAAGTGCTACCAGGCACTTCACAGAGGTTATCGGGCTCAAGAATAAAGGCTCCGATCCCAACTCTTATAACACCTTGCACCTCAGAGAATTGCTCTCTCAGAAAGAAAACCAGTGACAGTTCTGTTCAGCCAAAGATGGAGCCAAGAACATAGTAAATTTCTCAAAAATGTGTTCCCAAGAAATCCACTATGGTCAAAGCCAGAGATCATCCAGTGTCTGAATATAGCAATCTCAAGGAATATTATGCCACAGACTCTCCAAAGACTGATCTTAATGTCATAAAACTGAAAACCTTTTTATCTTTTAAAAGTTAATCAGTTCTTACGTTAAGTGTTTAGTTTTGAGAGCTACCAAGACAAATCCATTCTAGCTTCCCTTGTTTTAAAGGTTGTGGTGAAATTTGCTGTAACCTTATGCCAGTCCTCAATCAGCCATATTGAAAGCACTAACATTTCTGCTCTTTTCTGGGTGCTAAAGAAATATAGCCAGTGAGCATACTGGCTAAATTAAAAAAGAATGAGCTTCATTGTACCAAGACATCTTCCTTGCCAAATTAAGTCAATGATCTGTGTCCTGCACTAGAGGTCTTGGTTGGGAATATGGTAGCGGAGTTTTGTCCTCATTCTGTGGCACAACGAGTCTTCCGCTCTTTCACATGGAAAGCTCATAATTCAGAAATGGCTCCGTGAGCATTTGGCTGCAAAGATGGCTTCCGATTCCTGGCTGCATGTGCGAACGTCAGTATCACTTCTGGGCAGGATAACTAGTTTTTAGGTTCCAGGCAATTGAGAGCAACTAAACCCCTTAGGTTTCTCTTCTCTTTCATAGAGGAAATGTGAGCGATGTGATTCGATCTGACTAGATTACTACAAACTATTGACGTTAACCTTTTGTTTGTATTTGTGTTATTTGTTAATATTTCAACTAAGGTTTTTTGGTTTTTTCAGTCACCTAGATTTTAAACTTCATGAGGTCAGGAAACATATTTTTCACATAATGCATTTTCCCTTCATATAGAAGAATATTTTCTAGGTATTTTTTAGAGGCTATATGGGTGGCAGTTGAGGTTGTGACCTCTGAAGTTTCCTCATCTTATATAGATCCTGGCCTGGCCACTTGATAGCTGTGTGGCCTTGGGCAAATTCCTTAACCTTTCTGGGCCCTATTTGCCTGTTATGCGAAATGAAGATGACAGTAGAATGCTGGGAGATTTAAGTGAGATATTCCACTTGACCAACAGTAAACAGTCAGTAAATGTGAACTAATATTATTATATTTCTATTTCTTGTTATTTTACAGCTTTTTAATAGTAAATGGGAGAATGACGCAATGTAGACCAATGCAATGATTTTCTGAATAGAGCAACTAAAATAGTGAAATAAATCAAAACCTTATTATTCAGAGAACGGTTGAAGAAACTGGATGTTTAGCCTAGAAAAGAAAAAAAGAAATTATAGAAACTATGGTAACTGTTTTCCAGGCTCAGGGAAAACACACATCTTTTATTAGAAATTTATTTTAGCTATCAGAAAGACCACCTTATGTTGGAAAACCATTCCATTTGTCAGTAAAAATTAATCTCTCTATAACTTTATCCAAAGTATGTATAACTCTGAGATTCTAAGCAATGGGACCGGTACTCAAAGATATAAAGATAATTAAGACACTTAAATTATAGTCTATTCAGTTCACCACTGGGGTAGCTCTAATTTTAGTCCCAGAGCGGCTTTTTACTGGGGAATCTACAGTTCTTTACACACACAGCCTCGTTCCTTCTCATAGCATGCTGTGTTAATCCCACTTTTTCACATAGGATTTAAGATCTCGCTACCCAAGATGTGGTCCTTGGACCAGCAGCGTTGGCATCACCTGGGAGCTTGGGAGAAATGCAGACTCTCAGGCCCCACCCTAAACCTCCTGAATCAGAGTCTGTATTTTAACAAGATTTCTGATGACTTGAGCACATTAAAGTTTAAAAATTACTGCTCAAGACACCAAAGTTAACTGTTTTTCCTGGTGTCACTCGGCAAGCCGACCTCCCGCCGAGTCTGGGTTGCGTGGCTTGTGTAGCTGATGTTGCTGAGATGCCCACTCCTTTCTTTCTCACAATGATGTAGAGCCCCCTTGGCCACTGGAGGGCCTCTGAGGGTCCCTGCTCCCCGTGTTCTCTTGTTAGGCTTTTGATCTGTGCCCCCGTGTGCTTTTGTTGCTTAAGATTTTGTGCCTTTGATTTCTTCTTAGTAGTTTTCCTTTCTTAATTTTAACATGGCTTTTCAGTCTGGTGACAATTTTGTAGTCAAAATCCACATGGTATGTATTTAATAATGTTTTATAAAGCACCACTTGTTACGAAAAAAAAAAGGGATCTTCTGAGATGCAGCTATATGTAAAATATGGATGGAATTTGTGTGTCAATTGGGAACTGATGGAGAAGCATATTTTGGTTTGCTATAAAAGTTCCTTCCTCAAACTGCTTCCATCCAACTAAGCAATGAAAGCATGGAGAATTCTCAACTCGCTTCACTACTGAAAAGCAAAGGGAGATTTATGGGGTAGTAGTGACATTGAGAAGAAGTAGTTCTTTAAGAGAACTGTGTTTTCCATAGGTAACTGGAAACATTTCCAGCTTTTGAAATGAACAGATGTCTTTTTCTCTCATGATTAGTGAGGAAATGAGCAGGAACAACTTGGTCGAATTTCTGACATATATTTCAAAACATTTTGAATCTCCTTGTTAAGTATGATGTTTTAAAAGCAGTTGGCACTTGTATTTCTGCTACTCATAAGAATGCATTCAGAATTTCTGTAACTTACAACAGTTTTATGGAAATGAGTGTGATCTGAAATTACTGTCCCTGAATATGCTTTATCTACATGTGTGTTGGTCACTCAAGTAATTTTCATACTTTAGGTTACATCTCTCTATCTTTTTGGTTGTAACTGAATTTACTGGGTGGGGATAAGAATGAACATTATCATTTTTTTTCCCCCTAGGATGTTGGTATGACAAATGTAATTCCAGTACTAAGAAATCCTTTCCAGCTGAAGGAACAAACCACAGAGACTGTGGTTTAAGTCTTTGTAAATGTTTTTTTTCCCTCCTTTTAAATCTAAACCATACATTTATATTTGGTTGTGCTTCGCAGGTGTCATTTTTTACAGTTTTCATGACTTTGCGATCTCCCAGTTCTCAGGCATGAATCAGGCCAGTACTTGGAAAAAAATTTGCACTTTTAAATTTATTTTTACTTTTCATTTTGAGTTTTTAAACCTTAAAAGCATCATGCATTCTTTTCACAGGCCCTGGCACCAAGATAACATGTTTACTGACAGTCCGGTATCTGGAAATAGCTTGACTTAGAGGAAATACAAAATAAATGATTGTAAAAATAAAGAGAGAGAGGAGAAGAAAGAATGACAGACAGGGAGAAAGATCAGAGGATATGACCACCAAGATGGCACATTTTGCTAAATTCAACATTGTAATTGTTGCCCAGGGAGGTCGTAGGAAGGGCCACACATGGGGTCAAAGGCTGACCATCACATGTGATTGGCAGCCAAGAACCGCCCCAGTAGGGCAGAGGCGAACTCCATTTGTTTTTCCATTCAGCTAACTTTTATTGAATTCCCTCCCAGGGTTAAGGAATTATACTGTAGCTGTAATGGTTTGTGCTGGGGGTCAAGCTGGGTCCTGAGACGTCCTGCCATATTTTGTTGTCATGAGCAGCTTTTCCTACATTGGCTGTCCCCAAGCAGAAAGGATTGTTAGACATTTTCTGTAGCTGTGGTTCATCTCTCCCAGGGTTTCTCTTAGCTTCAGCAGAGGAGACAGTGAATCTCACTGGGTCTTCATTTATCAGGAAAATGAGAAGTTGGCCATTAAATGACCTCAACAGTGGCTTCTAGTTCAGACCCTTGAGATGTTGTGTGGTTTGCTAAGGATCCAACAGCTCATGATAGATATTAGAAGAGGCTTATAAGTTTAGACCTTTCTTTACCAATCCAAAGTTGCTTGAGTTGTAAATGTTCTGACAACAGCACCCTAAGGATGCTGCTTGCTGGAGCTGAAGTCTTTCCTCTCCATTAGCCCTCATTCTAGAGAAGAGTGGAGGGTTGGCTTAGGTGCCATCTTTGTTCTTGACTCTATTTATGGGCCACACTTTCTTTAGACAATGGCATGGCAAATTCCTGGAAAGAGAACACTGTCTTCAAACACGTCCTGTGCCTTCTGCAAAGGCCTGATAGGTTGCAGTGGAATAGTATGTACAGATTATAATACTGATTATGTGAAAAAATGTTGAAGTTTGAGAATTGATGTTTGGCAATGATGAATTAAGGCAGATTAGACAGCCTTTCTGATAAGCTTGCAGTATGTGAAAGATATTTTAGAAGAAAGATGAGAAGAAGATTACTAAGGGTGTTGGAAAATATTATTGTTGCCTGAGAGGAACTGTTTGACTCAAGGCAAATTAGATTGTCTCTGATTTTATGAATTTTATGAATGGGTCTCAGTAAATGCTTTATTTAGCAGTTATGATTACTTAGGAATTAGCAACAAATTTCAGAATAACTTATTGTTATTACTGTAGTTTTTATAACAAACTTTTGGAGATGAATTTCATTAAATGCCACTGGTTTCATTGGTGAAAAGTTGAAATAAATCTCCTTATTGTTAACATCTGTGATAATATAGACTTGAAATTATAATCTTAGCATAGGTTAGAGAGCTATGAGAAACTGTGAAAATACATATATCACTTACATCATTAGACACAGTGCATAAAATTAATAATCTCTTCGCTTCCCCCTCTCAGTTGCTGAAATTAATCATAGTGTTTCCATTTCACTTTTAGTACCATAGAGTGGTTAAGGGATGATGGGGCTATGATTATTAGCATTATGGGGATGTTTAAACTTAATTTAATATGAGAAAATCAAAACAATATACAAAGTTGAGGCTATATTTCTCCCTTATGGGTAAATTCAGTCAATCTCCAATAGAATTGTAAATGCCAAGTTATTTGATCTTTCCTGACTCGCTTATCTTGGAGTATTTTATATCTACAACATGCTGTGCATGAAAGCATGAAAACCAGAACCATACAGTCTTGCTACCACCTGAAGTCATAAAATGTTTGCTATTTACATAGGAAATCTGAGATAGATTATAGTAGAAAACCCTTACAAATCAGATACTGAAAGTGGTAGCAACTTTCAGAGATAAATAAGTAACTTATTAGTCTGATAAAATGTCCCTGCTAGTTACGTGATAAATAATACATAAGTTTCCTTGTTCACTCTTGCAAATTTCCTTATAGATATATTTGCTTTTTTTCTACATGTTTAAGGTCTTAGGAATATTTCTTCTTCTCTGCCCAGCTTTTTACTGTAACAAAAATTTCGAACATAGAGAAATTGAAAGAACAGCACTTTGAACATCCATATATCTACACCTAGATTCATTAATTGTTAACATTGTGCTGCATTTTCTTTATATGTGTGTGTGAGGTTGGTTACATGTATGCATATATGTATATATGTTATTTTGCTGAGGAAGAGTCACCCTGAGCTAACATCTGTGCCAGTCTTCCTCTATTTTGTATGTGGGTCACCCCCACAGCATGGCCTCTGATGAATGGTTTAGGTCTCGTGCCTGGGAACTGACCCTGGGCTGCTGAAGCAGAGTGCATTAAACTTAACCACTAGGCCACTGGGCCAGCCCCCACATGTATATTTTTTGCTGAACAATTTGAGGTAAATTGGGGTAAACAAACATCACGATGCTCACCCCTACTTTCTTAAACATCTATCTCCCAAAAGTAAGGGCATTCTAATACAAAATCACATTAACATTTCAAAATATGAAAATTAACAGTAATTTTTTCATGACATCTAATATTCAGTCCATATTCAGATTTCCCCAATTTTCTCCAAAATCTCTTTTATGACTGTTTATGTTTTCCCCTGGGCTAAGATCCAGTCAGTGTTCATGCATTGCAATAATGTTATTGCATAAAGTCTCGAGTCTCTTACTTTTACTATAGAGTCTAGAATAGCCCTCTCACACTTTTTCTATGACATTGACTTTTGAAAGAGACCAGCCCACCTGCCTTGGAGAATGTCTCACATTAAGGATGTGTCTGATGGATTGTTTCTCTTGGGGCCATTCTGTTTCCTCTCGCCGCTGTATTTCCTATCAACTGAAGGTTACACCAAAAGTTTGGAGGTTGTTATTTCTTTTACTGTTTTGGGAGATAGGGTGGAGGAGATTAAGAAAAGTAAATGTTGTCTTTTCAGAGCAAGTTTCCTTAAAACACGGGCCTCTGTGATACTGAGTAAAGCAGAGAAGGATAATTACTTTATAGGAAGGCAATATTCGTAAGCTTCTGATTAGCGTCTCTTGCTTATTTTAAGACTTGAAGGAAAAGTTGACCACGCCTCCCCGTCCCTTCCTGTCTCCTCTCCTTTGGGCTTGCATGGCGCCATAAGTGTGTGTCACTGAAGCATCGTTTTCACACAATGTAGCAACTGTCATTTGTACTTTCCTGTCTTGCCCATCAGCCCTTAAGATCCTGACAGCAGGGACAGTGTTGATTTTTCCAAAATTTCTTGAAGCCCAACATAATTCAGTGTTGCCATGGGATAATTTATTTCCGTTTAAAACTTTCTTCTTAAATTGGATGGGGAAAGCAGTTTTCTGGATCCACGACTGAATTGTCTCTGCTTGGTATGTAGATATTTTCTCAAATGCTGGATGGATTCACCCTCTCTTGTCCTTAGTTAGCTATTTTCAGTCATATCTAGGCTTCAGGTACTCCGAAGTGAAGTGAGAAGGTAGGTGTGTATACCAGTGGATGTCCTGGTTTTGAGGAGTTGATGTGTGTCTTCTCTGAACATAATTTTCTGTTGCCTATGGCATTTTTTCTCTAAGTGCTCTGCCGGCACACGTGGACTGTCTTTCACTTTCACAGGGCTTGATTTCTCAGTGAGACGAAAGTCCCTTCTTGCACGGACATTTTGATTGGCTCTATGGCCTTAAAATGTCAAGCAAGTATACTTTTTTGTATGTGCCCTGCAACTTAGCCTAAACTTTGCTATAAATGGCAAAGATACTGAATCACTGTGGTTCCATGCCAAAGACTGGAAATAATTTTGGAATATAAAAACACAGCTTTCATATGAAAATATTTATTTTACGGGTCGTTGATAAGCATGTATGTGTGTTATTCATTTTCATAATGAATTAGTTCCTTTCCTCAATTGTAAGAATAAATCTTCGTTAATATCAAATTTGTTGGAATGGAAATGATTCCAGTAGGATTATTATGATTTCATTATGACTTGCTTCTGAAAAGGCACAATGGAATGGAGACTTTGATCATATTTGAAGAAAAAGAAATGTTTTCTGAATGTGCACTTGATAAGCAAGAAAGGTGACTTTCAGCATTCACTTTTAAGTATCATTTATTCAACCAGAGCTCCAGGCTAGCCACCAGGGTCCTGAAGGCAATTAAGACAAGAGTCAGGATTGTGGAGAGCTCTCAGTCTAGCAAACCTAATTAAATTAGAGTTCTGAGACCTCGAAGGGCCACAGAAAGCTGGCTGACCAAGCCCCTTGCCTTTAGACAAGTAAGATATTAACCCCTGTTCCCTCGTGAGAATTTGAAAGCAATAATGGTGTTTTGAACAAATGAAGGAGAACAGGGGACTGGAGCCTTACCACACACTTCTTTCTCTAAGAATGGTTTTACTTTTAATTCAGTTCATTAGATTAATATCAAGGAAAATGATATTTACAGTTTGAGAAATGAGAAAGCCTCAGTTTGCAGCTTAAGTATTTTTGCCATGGAGTCCTTCTTGAACCTTGTGATGGAACCTGGTGGACAATGTCCCTGGTTTTCAAGGCTTCCCTAGTCTCATGAGGTGTTTGAACCAACAATAGAATCTTGTTTTAAAACCATCAGAATAGGCGAAACTTCCTAGCCAGCAGTACTTTCTGTGCTTAGTCTGATTTTATGTTTGTTCACTGTAGTAACTTTGATTCCTGTGGCCCGCAAAATAACGATAGAGAAAAAACAGTGCATTTTTTGTTAGATATTTTTATCAGGCATCATTTCCTATATAAACCTAATTTCAATTTGATATGGTAAAATTTAAAGGTATCATTATGGATTAAATGTTACAGCTTCAAATGATACAGGATTTGGAATGATATAGTTATGCAAATAATAATAATAATAGTAATAGAATAAAATAAGAGCTAACCCTCAAACAGCATTTACTATGTGGCAAGAGCAGTTTTAACTGCTTTACTACATATTTGGTTGATCCATTTAATTCTCACAGTAATCCCATGAGTCATGACTATTATTATTCTCACTGAGGCACAGAGAGCTTAAGTAACTTGGCCAAGATCGCACAGCCAGTACGTGGCAGAGATGGGATTGAAACCCAGGCAGTCTGACAAGACAATCCTTGTGTTTTCCTTTCTTATTTATAGTCTCACTGTTTGGTACCGGACCCTTCCTTAATTTCAGGGAAAAAAAAAAGTAGAAAATGCGTACTTAACAATTAAGCAAAATAAGCATAGACTGTAGTACATTTCCAAGGTAATAGAGAATTGTTCAAAAAATATTATTTGCTGATGAGGTTTTTAAGAAAGTCACTATGGGACAGATGTGGGACACTTGTTTTCTGATGAGTGCTACTGACCCAAGGAAAAATTTAGTGAAGGGATTCTTATAGAATAATAAATGAATTTTCATCTCCCTGGAGAAGTAAAAACCTTTTGACTTAACGCCACTGTCATCCTGACTCCTTGAGGAAGACAATGTGTAGGGCCCTAGGATAGATCGGCACCAGGTGCCTTGGGAGTTTGGTGGAGGGAGAGATGATTTCGAGCTGAGTTTTACAGTGGAATTCAGTGTTTAAAGTTCCTTATGTTGACTAAATTAGTCCACATGACTTCATAAGTGACTGTTTCCTTTAGCCTTGATGAATAAATTCACCAAATTACGTGGCTGCCAAATATGAAAAAGATAGTCTTACCTTCGAGATGGTGCCTTCTAAAAATAAAACATACCTAGCTCCGAAATGTGAAGAGCGTGCCCAGGTCACATAACAAGAGTGTAATTTAGGAAAACCTGATTGACTCGAGTTTACATGGCTATCCAGTCTAGATCTATAAAGAAAGTCTCCCCGGTAGATTTTATCGAAGTCACATTCACACTGTTTTCAGTATTACTGCTGCCTCTAAGTTTTCAGGCTCTGGGTCTTCTCCTATCTATTCGGAGTTTGCCGTCTTTATTTGATTATCATCTTCATGAAGATCATTCCTGGGTTCACGTTTTCTCCTGGTCACTGGAGGTTTCATTTTATACCACTCCTGGTCTTATAGTTTTGTTCTTTCATCTCCCCAGACTCCATCAAGAACCATATTCCTTCATGGCAGCCTGGAATGAACGGAACAGTGGGGTACACATTTTCTTTCTCTGGGGAACTCAGAGGATGAATAGGCTTGGTGGCAGCTGTTAGAAGAAACCATAACTTTCCTGCTTGTGCTGCCTGTAAAGCTGCCCTAATCATGTAACACTCTTACTTTCTCGCCACTCACGTGACAGACCTGCCTTGCATCTCCATAACATTTTTGGGTTCTTCTCCAGGTTGTATCTCTCCATCCTGCACACACAGAATGGGTGGGAGAGCCACGCCGGTATATATCCGTATCAGCATTGGCACTTAAGACTCGCGATGGATGTAGACCAACCTGTGTAGCTCCCCTAGGTCAATTACTAACATCTGTTTTGCCTAAACATATCTAGCTGGAGCTCAGGCCATGTCTGCACTTTCAACTTCCACCTACCTTTTTGTTTTAAGTGTAATTTTAGATTTCATTTGTTTTTAGTTCTGAACTCAGAAGAGAAGATGGGTTCCAACTATGACTCAGGGTGAGTTCCTATGTCATAATTCTACATTTCTGGAGCATTTGCACCTGACAGGAATTGACTCAAGGAAACAGAAAGAACAGGAAAGGCCCAAGGCACACACTGGTTGGCCCAGACACAGAATTACGCTGGTGATGGACACAGAGCAAAATGGGCCATGTGAAATCCAATGCACGGCCCAACACTTTTTCTTTGAATATTGTATGTGGGAAAGGGATATTAGAGGTGAGAAAGTAATTAAGAATGGCAAACATATCTTTAAAAATTAAACGTAGTAAATCATAACTTTAATGCTCAGAAGCTTTTTTAGTTGTCATGTCAAAAAGGCATTAAAAAAGTAACCAGTTTTGAGACTTCTGAAAAGCAGAAGTTTTAGAGAGTGGCGCTTCCTATTTTAGTATCTGACTGGAAAGAAGGTGGAGCTGAGAACTGAATGGCTGTGATGGGGGAAGGAGAAGAGATGCAATCAAACTTGGTTCCTTCGCTGGAAGCACGTCTTGAGTGCTTATCTGTTTCATTCCACGAGAGTGTGGGCTGATGGATTTTGAACTTTCCGTGCAACTTTGAAGAAATGTCATGATCCAAATAAACTCCCAGGGCACCTGTGCCGGTAAATATTTGTTGCCTCAAGGAAGCAGCATGATTTGGTGCAATCTGATAGAATGACAATAAATCAGTCTTTACTTTTTCCAGAGAGATAAAAAAATCATTTGTTATTTCGCAAGGATCCTGTTTTAGTTGCATTATGTCTGTCATATGTTTCCATTTTTATAGTGTGAGACACTTGGTGTTGCCATGAATAGTAAACAGGAAAAAGTTGGCATTTTTTAATCTTGGATTTTATCTTCAGCACATATATGGAAATGAAATATTCAGCAAAACAGAGATATCTTTGTTAGAGTGTGAAAGAATGCCAGTGAGTTCTAACTTGAAATTACATTCAGATGAGACTTTAAAAGCATGAATAGACAAAGGGAAGGATTTTGAGGAAGTGCCTTCTGGAGACGGTGGGAAATCCCGTGGTGGGTAGACAGGCGGCTGGTGATTGGATGGAAGTGATGCAGCCTTGTGGCAGTAGATGCCGGAGTTGACTGCTGGGTCTTTAGTGATTAGCAATTTGTCCAGAAAAAAGCCTGCTGAACTGGGGGGAGCGAGGGGAGCATTTCCACTGCCTCCAGCGGACAGTCACTGTGCGCAGTATATGCAGCTCAGAACACTTAAATTTTCACATGGCTTTTAAAAGGGTCACCACTAATAGGTTTGAATAGACTTCATGTTTATTATATTATAAGCTTAAATCTGGGAAAATTCTCAAGTTGCCTAATACAGTTGGTCCTCATTATTTTCAGATTCTCTATCTGTGAATTCACTACTTGCTGAAATTGATTTGTAACTCTCAAGTCAATACTCCAAGTGCTAGCGTGGTCATGTGTGGACATGTGTAGAGCAGCGAAAAATTTGAATCGCTGGAGGCTGAGGTCGAACAGGGCGATGCCCTGCCTCCTAGTTTCAGCTCCCTTACTGTAAACACATCCTTTTTTGCAGCCGTCACACACTTTCTGCATTTCTCTGCTTTTGGCTGCTGCTTTCACTGTTTAAAACGCCCCCAAGCCTAGCGCTGAAGTGCTGTCTCGTGTTCCTAAGTGCAAGAAGGCTGTGATGGGCCTTAGGGAGAAAATGCCTGGTTTAGGCAAGCTTGGTTCAGGCCTGAGTTCTAGTGCTGTTGGTCGTTGAGTGCAGTGTTAATGAATCAACAACTTACATCAGATAAGGTGTTTTTTAAACAGAAACACATGAACTAAGGTTATGTATTCGTCGATGGATGAAAATGTTGTGACCAGAGGTATGTGGGAACCGACGCTGTGTTTTTCCTCCACTAATAGTGGTCCGGTATTTGCTAATTGTGTTGGAGGTGACTTTTATGGAACAGAACTACCACAAATAATGAGGATCAGCCCTATGTGGGAGCTCTTTTCCTTCCATCCCACCTGTTTCCTCCAGAACTTGTAACAGCATAGTTAGATCATAAACCATATTACCTCACCAACAGAACCAAATGTTCGGGAACTTTTGGGAGGTTCTTGATGCCATGTTCTACTTGATCTGTCACCGCAAGTGTGGGTATATGTTGGTGTGCTTCTGTGGAACCACAGCCCTAGTAAAATGACAACAGAATTTCAACGTCAGTTTCCTACACCTCTTAAATTCAGTAATTTAACAAAATTGTTTCCATCACTTTCCCTTAAGAAAAGAGTGAAGTTTATTTGTGCGTTTAGGCTAGAAAGCTTGAAAATTCTGTGGAACGTGTGCATTTTTTGTGTGGATTTAATTTCAAAGGCACTTTCACATGATAGCATGAGAAACTATCACATCGTTTTTAAAGTTTGGCACTTTCCAAATAATAAACTTCTTGATGACATCAACTTTAATAAATAAACAAACCTCACAGTTTCTGAGGCACTTTCAAAGTAAATCAGGGTGTGGTGTACTCTGTTCTCCACATGTTCCAGAAACACCATGTTTCTTTATGTGTAAAAATGGCCTCTCTTGAGCAGCCCTGGGGTGGTTTCCTCTTGAGCGGGTTGCCCCAGGTCAGTATACAATCAGTATAAAAATAGGCAACACAGGAACTTGCCTGTCTGGGGGAGGAGATCGTCGCCAATTTATAGAAGCTCTGGCATAGGAATGGATGAAATTCTACAGGCTCCAGAAAAAAATCCAATTTGAGGATGAAATTCTCCAGGCACAAGAAAAAGTCCAGGTTCAAAAAATCCAAGGGAAAAAGTGGTCTCCCTTTCTAAGCCCTCTATGACCTTTTCTTTTGTAGTTTCACACCTTCCACCTCCCCACCTCTGAACAAAACAAGGAGACAAACAAAACCGCCCTGTTCTGTGTTTGGAGGAAATGGTTTTGTGAGGCTATTTGGTTAGACAATGAATTAAAGTGTCAGAACTTCCGGGATGGCTTTCTGGAAGGGAAATGTGTGCTGCTGCAGAGGCTGGGGTCCAGCTTCTACAGAGCCCTTGAAAAGTTGTTCTCTGCTTCCAGAACTGCTGGTAACACTGTGGTGTATAAAACCCCAGAGCTTAATACTGGCTGATATATATTTTTTTACTTGTGGTCAAATACTCATAACATTTCCCACCTTAACCATTTTGAAGTGTACACTTCAGTAGGGTTAAGTACATTTGTCTTGTTGTGAAAACAATCTCCACAGCTCTTTTCATCTTGCAAAACTGAAACTCGTACCCATTAAACACTAACTCGCCATTCTCCTTGCCTCCCCCACCACACCAAGATCCCTGAAACCGCCATTCTACTTTCTGTCTCCATAAATTTGATGACTCTAGATATCTCGTAAAAGTGGACTCATACAGTATTTGTCTTTTTGTGTCTGGCTCATTTCAGTTAGTGTAATGTCTGCAGGGTTCAGCCAAGTTGTAGCATGTGTCAGAATTTCCTTCCTTTCTAAGACGGAATAATATTCTATTGGATGTATATACTACATTTTGTTTATTAATTTCTCCGTCGGTCGACACTTGTGTTGCTTCCACCTTTTGGCTCTTGTGAATAATGCAGCTGTGAACATGGGTGTACAAATATCTGTTTGAGTTCCTGCTTTCAATTCTTTGGGTATATACCCAGACGTAGAACTGCTGGATCATATGGTAATTGTATTTTTAACTTTTGAGGAACCACCATACTGTTTTCCATAGTGGCTGCACAATTTTGCATTTCCACCAATAGTGTACAAGGGTTCCAATTTCTCCACATCCTTGCCAACACTTGTTATTTTCTGGGTTTTTAAAAAATAATAGCCATCCTAATGGGTATGAGGTGATATCTCACTGTAGTTTTGATTTGCATTTCCCTAATAAGTCATGATGTTGAACATCTGTTCATGTGCTTGTTGACCATTTGTGTATCTTCTTTGGAGAAATGTCTATTTAACTTCTTTGCCCGTTTCTTAATTGGGTGGGTTTGTTGTTGTTGTTGAGTTGTAATTTCTGTTTATGTTCTGGATAATAACTCCTTATCAGATACATGGTTTTCAGATATCTTCTCCTATACCATAGGTTGCCTTTTCATTCTGTTGATAATATCCTTTGACGCACAAAAGTTTTTAGCATTGACGAAGTACAGTTTATCTATTTTTTTCATTTGTTTCCTGTGCTTTACGTCTCTTATCCAAGAAATTATTGTGAAATCCAATGTCATGAAGCTTTTCCCCTCTGTAGGTTAAAAGTAAACCAGGTAGAACCAGTTTACCTTCCATAACCTTAGGACTGTGGCTGCTGCCTAGTAGATGCTCAATTAATTTTTGTTACGTAAATGAACCAGTGACCCTGAAGCCTGTTAATCTGTTCTTTGTCATGGAGATACAGATTGGGGTGACAAAGATTTAGGGGAAATGTATTAGCCCCCCTTTGTTAATTCTTTAGCTATTTCAAAAACATGGAAATATCCACTTTAAATATCCCAAGGTAAACATTTAGTAGATTTAAAAGAAAATTTGAGTAAATGTTACTCCATGTTAAATGTGTTAGTTATATTAAATGTGTTAGTCCTTTAAAAGAAAATGACCTTGTCCTGTTTTCCCACACAAGGGCATTTCCTGTGTGACATTTTGCCTCTGTGGTGTCCCAGGGGCCACCTTCAGGCTTTGCCATACACATTGTCCAGGCTTTTAACCCTAGAAACATAAACATTTTAATTCTAGTAATGTCTTTATGGTTTGGAAATGTGGCTTCCTGTCTTTCAAAACCTGATGTTATTTGTTTTTTTGGCATGTGCCTTCTAAACACCTGCATTGGAAATCTCTTAGGTGTTTTGTGTCGTTTTCTCTACAGTTAGATTCCTTTAAGCCAAGAATAACAGAGAGTTGGGGGTCAAGACTGTGAACCATATGGTCAGCCCTTCCAAGGAAGTATTTATTTTTATTCATTTTTGTTAGCCTTTCCTTGGGTCCGTTTTGCTGTTATTACCCAAAATTGGGTTTTCTACTGAGCCTAAGACAGCATTTTCCAAGCTTTTAAAATCACGACTCCCAGTAAGAAATACATTTTACATTTTGACCAGTTTCACCCACACACATACTCACACAACTGTACCTAAGGTATTTGCTGCAATGCGTACAGTTCTTTCTAAGGATATGTGTTTCTATTTTCTTTACATAAAATGCTTGTCCAATATTGAATTATTTTGTCATAGAGTTTGGCAAACGCTGAGTACTGGCGTCGTAGAACTTTGTCATTCATCTTCTATAGCAACAGTCAACCTTTCTGCTTATGACTGATCACCTATTGCCTTGGCCTTCTGTCAGCATTTTAAAGCAATTTGATTGTAAAACTCACGCTAGCTCAGGTTATACATTCAGTTTTACCTGTACAGGCGGCTGCTGCTTGGGAGGTGGGACCTGCCTTGCAGACTGAATATTCCATAGAAACAGCTTTATACTTGGGGGTGGGGAGAGCGTTCACAAAAGACGGCTCAGCAGGACGGAAATCACATGTCAGCCACCCTAGCCCTTAAAAGCATAGGTTCATGCCCACTGGGAACAGCACACTGTCACCTACCTTGTGGATGCTTTGAGTGTGTCTCGTTTCTCCTTCTGTTCCTCAAACAGCCCTTAGCTCGACAATGCCTCGTGTGGAGAAAATGCATCAGCCTCAGGTCTGGTAGAGTCTCCTCATTCTCTCTCTTCTTTCCTCCACTGCTTGTTCTTCCGCCCTGCAGAAAACAGAGAATTATATCCAGCAAGAGACAGCCAGGCTGTGCGGAATGGCCTGAGGGGTGCCTCGCTTGGGAGGTGGAGACTGCCTGTAGGAAAAAGCTTGTGTTTGAGGCACATTGCGGGTAAAGACTCTTTAAATTAAGGAAAAGGAAGATTACAAAATTCTTAAAAATATCTTGGTGACTAGAGGAGAATGATTAGTAATTATCTCATAGATCTCAAGTAAATAGAGGCTTTTAAAAGGTTAAATGACTTGTCCCCTAAGGTTAATCTCACATCCTCTTGCAATCTGAATTTTCTTATCCAATCCTTTTGAGTCCAGATGGAGCTTGCCTCCATCGGAAGCATCACAGAACCTTAAATAAATTAAATCTTAGGTTAATAAGTGTAATTGGATTTCCATAGCACTGTTTAGCTGGCCCGCTACCCAATGCCTGTCAAGCCCAGCCTTGTTGATTTTCCTTTTACTCTGTGGAGACCCAGTAGGACCAAGCTGCTTTTTGTGGGTGGGCCGTGGAGTGGCAGGTCTCCGCAAAAGGTCCCCAGTGCCTGGGAGTTAGGAACATAGGCTAGGTGTGCATCATGGCATCAGTGCTGCCGCCCAACTCTTGAAATCCAACTACTGAGTCTGTGTATTCAGCTCCTTTTTTTTTTTCTTGGGAGGAAAGAGTCTGTTTCATAAACCTAAGGATTAATAGATGGCGTGTTGTAGTTGAGTTTATCACCTGGATGTTTTTATGTCTACCCACTTGCAACACTGTCATATAAATTAGAGACTTACAGGTTCAGCTATGGTTTAAAGGTGACTGGCCTGGATGTGGATTCACAAGATAAGAATTTAAATCTCATCTCTTTCCATTCTAGTTATGTAGGCTTGAGGAAGCCACGTAACCTCTCCATGCCTCAGACGTGTCAAGAAGATGAAATGTGACTATGTACAGCTGACCTTGAGGAATTTTGGTTCAAATTGGATAGAGCCTGGATTTTTGGACATGGCAAGTGCTTTGGAGATGATCTAGCTTCATTGTATAACTGAGAGCCAGGGCAGTTTAAGTGCGTTTCCTCCGTTTACTGTGTCGATGGTAGAGTGACGATTACCACTCAGAACACGTGTCATTTACTCTGGGATAGGGTCTCCACTCAGGGTCAAGAGCATGGGTTTGGGCTTAGTCTGAATTATTCCCCTGCATTTTACTGTGTCTGTAGTTAGACAAGCTACTGAACTCCTTGCAGACTTAGTCTTCTTGTGAGATTAAATAGAAATAAGAATCCTTTTTAAAAAAAAACTCATAGGGGTGTGGTGAAGATTGAGTGAGAGAAGTTTATGCAAATCTCTTAGCACTACGGCTGGCACCCAGGAAGTGCTCAGCGTAATTATGATTTCTTAATCAAAGGGCATTACTTTTGATCCTTCAACACACTTCTCTCTACACCAGGCTAAAATCCTGTAGGGTCAGAGAGTTGGTTATGGTTGGCCATTGCTCAATACTTAAAAAAATAATAGTAGGGAAGTACATTTAAATAAATTCGTTTCTTGCTGAATAAATGGCTAAACTTTTATAATAAAATGTCTGCGTTCTGTGGCTCCATCTGTTAAATAACTTCGTACCTCTTGCAGTTTCCCTGATTAGGAAGGAGAAGGCTCCTTGTGCTTTGTTATATGCCTCAAACAGAGATATGGACAGTCTCCAGATGACTTCTTTTTGGCGTGGCATTGTGTTTTGAGCAGGGTGCGTCTGATCTCTCAGGGAATAACAAAGCCGCACTGTGGAGATCTGAGGTGCCGGGAAGCCATCCAGCTTCCTCCTGACCTGCCTAAAGTCTTCCCTGAAACCTTCCGTCAGCGTCAGCCCCATTCTCTTGCCGTCAGCCGCCCTCCTTACATAACCAACATGGGTTGTGTCCAAGGCTGGTGTCCGCAGAGGTGTTCTGTGTCTAACAGAAGAGAACGTAGGGAGGAAGCAAGTAAATTAAGTGGAAAATAGTGGATGCTAACACTGAATGCCATCAATAAGTTAAAAAATTATATAGACGACTTAGCCAGTTGTCTTAGAAAACTTTCTAAGTATTGGTGAATTGAAAGCATTTAAAAACACTTTTTACTCTACCTTCAACTTTTTAATCATGTGATTTAATATTCAAAGTATTATGAGAAGGCATTATATTCTACAGACCCCAATGCCTTTGTTTGTTTCAAAGAATGATAATAAACCCTTTAATTTGAATGATGTGCAGATTTTTGGGGGTACAGTGATGGTATCTAAAATCATTTGTCCTTCCTGTTGTTGAACTTTCCTTTTAAAGTCAGCCTGTTGATTGCCCTCCCTCCCCCATTTATTTTGCTGGCTGCAGTTGACTTTCCTTCTTGTATTGTAGAAGACCATGGAGGAGTATGGAAAGAACTGGGGGAGAGGTTGCCAGATTTAGCAAGTAAAAGTACAGGACACCCAATTGCATTTGAATTTCATATGAACAATGATTTTTTAAAGTGTAAGTGTGTCCAATGCAAGAGTTAAATTTGAATTTCAGATAAGCAAGGAAAAATTTCTTGGTCTAAGTTGTCTCATGCCGTATTTGGGACATATTTATACTAAAAAAAAATGTTGGTTGCTTATCTGAAATTCAAATCTAACTGGGCATCCCTTATTTTATCTGGCAATTGTAACTGGAGTAGGGCGTGGTGAGGAGGGTCCTGAGTGTGGCTAGAGGAGAGGTCCCCGAAACTCAGGTGGGTTCTTGTGGCTGCCAGAGGTTGCTGCAGTGTGGGGGCCTCACTCTGAGTCTACAGCCCTGTGCCTTCGCCTGTGTCACTCAGAATAGGATGAGGGTGATGGCTCGAGGTAACGGGATAGCTTAATTCTGAAGGAACACAGTGGCCAGTCTCCAGGGGACGTTTACTTAGCAATAGTGCTATTTTAATTTTCATTGTCTGCCTTTTCTTCCCCATGGTACTGCGCAAGCATGAATTACAGCTGGAACAGAGCAGGCAGAACTTTGCTGGTCTTGTTCTGCTTTCAGTCTGTGACTTCCTACAGGTTTGTCTCTTCCTCTCTTTTTTTTTTTTATGACCCAAGGACTGAGATATACTAGAAAAATCTGATGGGAATTTGTGAAGCACTTTGAGCTAGATGTTAGAGCCTAAGTACTTTTAGGTCCTTTATCTCATCACAGCACTATCCACAGAGTTTTCAACCCTTGTTCTCAGGAACCAGACAATGCACTGACCATTATCACATTATCAAGAGGCAAACTCTTAATCCTCATGCTTTGATGAGAGGAAAAGGTGCATCTGAGAATGGTTTAAGCCATATTGGATATTGGCTGAGATGCGATGAGTAAAAACTCAGATGAGTGAGAGAAATGTTGAGCTAAGTTTCAGGCAATTGCATCATAGTGCTTTTTCCTCAAGAAACCAACCCATTAACTTCTCCCTTAGCAGAGGCAATCCAGGAGGCCTCTGCTTTTTAGCACACAGCAGCATGGAGACGTATATTGAAATAGTAATCTTCACCTACCCCTCCCAGATCTTAACTATCCTGAGTTTAAAACAGTTTTTCTCTAAGGAAAGTTGGATTGACATAAAAACACACGTGTCTGGAATGATCTGTCTGAGTCCTTTATAAACAAATAGACCAAGACCTGGAAGGACAGACCTTCGGTTCCAGAGTGTTTTCCTGGGCTGGGCTCCAAAAGCTTCCTGACTCTTGAACAATAATGTTTCTTTCCATGCTACTTTATGTATTTATTTTACTGCAGTCTTGTGCCTTTTATCCATTCATATCCACTTGGAAAACATACTTGTGTCCTGCAGGAGCAGAGGTACAAAAATTGTGGAATATTTTCTGTTGAGAGATTCCGTAGTCCATATGGGCTGTGGGCTGAGGATGAGGGAACTTCTCCTCCTTCCCCCC